>NW_026113329.1:0-29117 GCF_024323335.1 Lathyrus oleraceus | reverse complement strand
TAACAGGCCAGGTCTTCCAGACTACATGAAGAAAAAGAAATTATACCTCAAAGCAAATTGCTAAATAGCAAAGCAAAACAAGTTCAAAGAACTAAGCAACTAATGGTACCTGAAATAGTCAAACAAATCAGTACACAGTTCAACAGTTAAAGCAAAAGGAGGATAGAATTAACAGTCAACATAATCAGATGAATGTGCAAAGCACAAGACTCAAATCATATGAGTCAAGCCACCTACAAAACAAAGAGGTTAGCTCATGATAAACAATCAAGCTCAATCACATTATAATGATTTCTTTGAAGCACTTGTTGCTTAACCTGAAAACAATGAACTCAAACATAAGCAACAGGACCACTAGGACAAGCCTAGGGTCAAAATGAGATGAGAAAGTCAAAACAGCAAGGGATAGTCAACCAAAATCAAGTTTAAACATTTAAGAAGCAAACGCAATTGGTCCCACATTCATATCATTCATCATCATGATTTCATAAGCAAAAGAAGTCAAAGCATGGCAAATGAAAGCTCATAGAAGTCAACAGCAAGACTTGAATCAAAAGCAATCATAAACAATTCCAAAAATCATCAAATAATTCATGATCAATCCTAATCCATAACATGACATGCATATAAAATTTCAGCTCAATTGGATCATGGGAAGATGGTCAATTAAAATCAGAAAGTCAAAACAATTTCAAGCATGCCCAAAGAAGTCAAACAAACATGTATCAACTTCAAAAAATCATAACTCAGTGATAACATATGAGAAATGAATGGGATCAACACCATGGCAAAGCTTAAGATGTCTAGTATGCACATGTAAAATTTCATGATCATCCAATAAAGTATGAGAATTTCACAAATGGAATGACAAGATGTGTCACACAAAGTCAACATTTGACTAGACAGGGGAGAAAAATCTCAAACAATTAGGAAATGGCACAAATAAATCCAAGAAAAATCACAAGTGAACTAGACATATAAAAGTAGGTTCATGCAAAATTTCACATCAATTGGAGGTCAGGAAGCATGGTATCAAAAATCATGAAGTTGCACAACATTGGTGTGACACAAATTGTCACACCCTAATTCAAAAATTCATAACTCAATGACCAGATAAGATAAATTCATGAACTCTACATCAAAAATCACCATGGATGAGTCTAGTTTGTGCACAAAAAATTTCAGGGCCATTGGATATATCATCATCATTTCACAAAAGATTTGGCAAGATGTACAAAATAATGACACATGAACAAAACCCTAATACCATTAAACATTCGACCATCCAAAAAATCAGCAAAAATTATGATAAAAAAGTAGAGATTCAAATGAACAATATGCAAAAAATTTCATGAATTTTGGATTTGAATTGAAGATGTTATGAATTTTGCAAAATGTTGAATCAAAATGAAATAAATAAACAAAGTAAACATGGATTGATAAGTCAAATGGTTGACCGGTGGCACAATGGTAAATATGGGGCTCATTAATCAAAACGGTGCGCTTAAGCAAAGGGTCACGAAATGTTTTGATTGGTTGAGGGCAATGGAACAGTATACAGCAACAAGCAAATACGTGAAAACCAAATTTCTGGAAATGATTTAGGGTTTATGCACAGCAACAGTGAAGCTTCATCACTTCCATTCAATCGAAAAAATCAAAATGCCCAGAACATCAAATCAAGCATGGCATTCGAATCAGCAAGCATCATACATACATAATCCAACCATAGATTTCATTAAATCATCACAATCAAAACAAATCGAGCAAGAACATGTTCATGTAGTAAACTTCAAATCCATGTAAATCAGTGAATACTCAATCATTTCATGCAATCCATAGCTCATTAGAATCAGCATCAAAAGATCTATCCTAAGCACCTTATGATTTTGGAAATAAAAAGGGTCGAAAACTTACTTGTATTTGAAGAAAAGAGTGAAACAGTTGTTATTTTGGTGATGTAGGCTCAAACAGATGAAGATTATGGTTGGTATTGATGGATACTTGAAGAAGTTTAGCTCAAACAACTCAAATCCAACTTGAATCGAAACTTGCCATGGCTGAACTTTGAGAAAACAGATCAAGAAAGTGAGCTTCCAGTTGGTGAATGGTGCTTCAAATAGCTTCCAAATGATGGCCAGATGATGAATCAACAAAGGATGCTCGAGCTCTTTGGAGGTTTTGGTCAGAAATTGCAAAATGTGAAAATGGAAATTGAGAGAGAATGAGAGAATTCTGTTTGATTCCTGGCTGCTGCTAGGGTTGAAATGACAGAAAATAAGGTTATATACATCTGTTTAACATTGGCTAATGGAGTACTAAACATGATTAGCTCAAAATGAAGCATTTTGCCCTTTTGCTAATTTTGAACCAAATGCACATGGAGGGTGTGGTTTTGCCCGAGTTTGGGCCTTGGGCAAGTGTCAAATGTCATTCCAAACAAGTTCCAAATGGCCAAAATGCTTAAAAGTGGTTATTTCAAAAAGTCATTTTTGCACCATACTTGAATTTAATTAGTGCAAGTCCAAAAAGGCCATTTTGAATGGTGAAGTTTTGGTGAATGAAGATGACATTTTTGGAAAGAGGGGCTCAAATAGGACTTGTAGGAAAAAACCCCACCAAATTTGGCCAAATGGTTTGAGAGATATGGCCTTTTGAAGTTCACAAATTTTTGAAATTGAATTGATCATAACTTGCCAACCATACATGGGAACTGAGTGTTCTTGGACTTTTTGGAAATGGGAGAACAAGATCTTCAACTTTCATGTTGGGCAAAAATTCATTTGAATCTTGTATCATGATGCAAGTTTAAGATCAAGAAGTTTCCATTTTTGGCAAATTTGAATTACAGGTCAACTTTCTATTTCTGGAAATTTCCTATCTGACTTTATTTTCTTCACTGTGGATGCTTGACATGATATATGAAGCTTATATAGACATGAATGAGACCTCTCAGACCAAATCCCATCCTCAAACCACTGATTAAATGGACAGTTGACCAAGTTTGACTTTCTAGGGTTTCTGACTGATTGTGCATTGAATGATGACCTCTGAGCATCCAATCTTTGACCTAAACACTTCAAATGGATCCCCAAGTCATGTGAACATGTTGGACCAACCCTAGGGCCTTGGCTCCTTGAGAATTGTGCTTGCTTGCTTGGTTGACTGATCTCCTGATCAATTTGACCTAATTCTCTTGATTTGCTTGCACTTGAGGCAACTGGGACAATGCAATGCTATGCAGTGGACCATGATATGCTATGACCTAATATGAAAATGTATGTACAATGATAGGTGCAAATTTGAGGTGCTACAAGTACTTGCAGAATCCTTCCTAGTTGATTTAACAATGGATCTTTGGGAAGAGACCTTTGTGATTTTCTTCTTCTTCTGGGGAAGGGGGATTAGCTCTGGAGATTCGTCACCAGATTCTTCATTAGGAACGTTATCCTCTTCTCTCTCCTCTTCACTCTTTCTCTTTTGGACTGATGAGGGTTTTCGACTTACCTAGTCATGCAGACCAAAGCCAATTAGTTTCTTAAAAGGGAAAAGAATAAATGAAAAGAGTGAGTTTTGTACCTTTGTCGAAGGTTTCTTAGCAGCATTGGGCGACGCTTCGACAGAAGTTTTCTTGGCAGGAATCCTCACGGCTAAGGAAAGAAAGGAGATTCAAAAACAAATATAAGAGATACATGATAGTACAGTTAGAATAACAAAGGAAAAATCATGTTTTCTGTGAACACCTTCAAGAGTGGGATCTTCCACGCGAACGTGTTCTATTCCAATATGAAGGTGTCCTTGGTATTCGTCCAGATGATACTTAGTCGGAACCACACGCTCAGCAGGTTTTTTGTATTGTTGACGAAGAATTTTCATATAGTCCCCACAAACAAACCAATCTGGAAATGGAGGGCTAAATGCCACGCCAAATTCAGCAGTTGGCAGAGGAGGAAATTTTGGTGGATGACAATTGAAAGCCAGGTCATAGCGCGCCTCTGGTCGAAGATTTGAAGGCAATGACAATTTTTCAAACTTCTCCGTCAATTTACGTTTTAATTCTGCCGCTGCTTCGTGTATGGTTCGACTAAGATCATCAGGTCTATACGCAGTTTCGAAATATTTTTGAAATTTTTGTATTTCTCTAATGTGTCTTTGAATACCTTTTTTGGTCCGATCCTGCACAAAAGCAAAAGCATTTGTTAAATGCATAGTGAAAGCTGCTACGTCAAAAAATCTGTTGGAATAATAATCTTCCCACCATTCATCAAACTCTGGAGTACATAGAAAAGATGGTCGAAAGATCACTGGTCGAATGTCAAGAAAGTCATCAGTCAGTTTCTTCGACAATTCTCTGCTCTCATCTTCAGTATGAAGGGAGTTGTAGAAAATGGTGGACCCTTTCTTGGGGAATATGGGTCGAGGCTTTATTTGGATCAAGCCAAACTGCCTAGCAACAAGATTGGGTTGATAGACTATCAAAGCTATCTAGGTTTTAGTGGCGTTACGATAAGAAAAAAGGAGCCTAGGGGTTAAAAATGATTCCCAAACATTCAGAAATATATTTTCATCCTTCTGCATTTCCAATGGCAGTTGTTGGGTAAACCATTTAGGTCCAATTTTTCTATCAGCAAAAGGTTCCATGGTCGAAGTAAACTGATACCTTTTGGCAAACATCATGACATAACTTTTGAAAGCTTGTCGAAGGCTAATCCCTTCATCAGTTGGCGTCAGTTGCACCAACCTTGGCCATTCGACAGTCCTGCCTTTCACTTCTTCTTCATCCACCTCTGGCTCTACAGGGAGAGAAGCTTCAAATGTGGCATTAAGCCATAATTGTAAAAGCCAGAAAGGTCCTGATAAATTGATTTTACCTTGAGTTTTGATGGTTTTCAAAAGATGTACGCTCTCACTCAGAGATTCGTAAAGGTTCGCCAAAATCATTTCACTCAAACATAGTTTGGTGCCTGCGTGAAGCTGATTGGCCATGGTGATGAATCTCTTGGCAACCTGGAGGGAACGAGAGCATAACACATATTTGGATAGCCACAGAGTCAAAAAGGCTATGTGTTCGACATCCGAAACTTCCGTGGTACTCTTGTCATGATAGTAAGACGTAAATAAAGAGTATGGGGCGAGGCTAGTGTCGAAAGCGATGGTATCTCCGTTTAGGATAGTAGGGTCGAAATCTATCCCATTGGGGTGAAGGCCAACGATGGTTGCTGCGTCGAAAAGAGTGGGCGTAACCATCCCACAAGGAAGGTGAAAGGTGTTGTAGGTACTGTCCCGGAAGTAAAGGGAAGCCAAAAGCATATTGGGACAAATATTGGGTCCTGCTCTCGACAACTAGATAAGTTCGAAAATACCTACTTCTTTTCAGAAATTCCCTTTAATCTTTTCAACTTTATTTAGCCAAGATAAGTAGTCTGAAGGGTCTTTCGACCATGGACAAGTTCTAAATATCCTGGTATAATTCAAATAAGTTAAGTTCAACTCTCCGTCATCAGTCGAACTCGATGGGTCTTTTTGTTCTACCATTTTCTCTTTAGGTTGGGGTTTCACTCCAGCACCTATGGGTTTAGTATGGAAATAGGTTGGAAAAAATTCTTTTAAACGATCTGTTTTAATCTCTGGATTCGGAAGTGGACCTAACATAGCATGACAGTTTCCAGAAATAAGAACAGGAACCAATACCTGAGATTTGTAGATACATTCTTTTTCTCTCTCATTTGGAGGTTCAGGAACATATTGCTGGTTTCCAATAGTCATTGGTCCCTTCAAATCATGCGCAGGAGAAAGAGTTGAATCCTGATTCTTCTTGGAATGTTTACTGCTGGAAGGTTTGTGAGGAGCCATTGTTGGGAAGAATAAAGGAATTTTTCTCAGGAAAGTTGAAAGTTGAAGAAATGGGTATGAAGAAAAAGTTCTGAAGCATTGAAAGAGTTTCAGAGAAAATGGTTTATGGGTATTTATAGAAGGAAGATGATAAAATGCTTTGAAATGTTAATGATGATCGTGGACACGTGGCCGGTTTTTATGGTGATATTGAAGAGGTGGAAGTGGAAAAGAGGCCATGATGTTAGGAAATGATGGAGGTAGAGTTTGAACGTGGGCTAGACGTGACATCTTGGAGAAAGTATAATGATGAATCTGTATTGGAAATTGAGATTACAAAAACTTGGGAATAATGAAATTAAATGACATGGCATCAAAACACTGGTTGACAACAAATGACTGTTTCTCCAAAACAGTCGAAACATCTTTGCTGGGGGCAACTTGTATACGTGTGTTTTTGACGCCATGAGATTAGTATGCATAATGGTTCTTTCGACAAATGACGCCATGGAATTAACAGTTTAATTGATAAAGTGTTGTTCGACACTTCGACAAAATAATGGTTCGACATTTCGACAAGATATTTGCAGAAGGAAAGACGTCTTTGACAGGCATGATGTTATTTCGACCATTCGACAGAGTCTGGAGAGAGACGTCATTTCGACGTAAAGTGTAATTTCAAATTCAAAAGAGTTGTGACGTTTGGCAAAAGACGCGTGGAAGCATCTGGCGAAAGGAAGAAAGCCAAGTGTCACAGTTTTAGGATTTGTTCGTTAGTAACAATTATTTTGTTTGTATATAAATAGGATAGTTGTTATCAGAAAAGGTGTGTGAAAACTTGTACAAAATTCCTGTAAAATACTCAAAGTACCCGTGTGAGAGAAAAGAGTCATATTTGGAACATGTACGTGTAAACAAACACCAATTCTTTCAAAGTTTTATCTTATAAAAATTCAAAGTTATTTACCAATTTTCCTGTTTATTTACCAGTCATTTATCTTTCTGCATTTCTTTTTCGACACTTTGTGCTTCGCCAGTTATATTCTGCCATTTATCTTAATCTTGTTAAGTTTACTTTTATTTAAACGTTTGTAATCAATATCTTTCGACATGAAAGACTTAGTAAACCTAATGAAAGATACGAAAGTTGTTCTAGAGATTTACAAAGTTATTTAGATTTGCACATGTCCTAGGATTTGTGTGGTTGATCCTGCAAGTAACCCAATTCGACAAGTTTTGGAAAACCAGAGGTTGTTCGCCAAATTCAACCGCGAACAGACATACAATAATGCAACAACAACGATTATGGTTCCACTTCTAACCATAACCAACAATGCAATACAGCATTCAACAATAGTCCCCACTTCTGAACAACACACCTCAACATAACATATACAATTATATTCGCATCATATAATTGTATTCACAACACAACAACTCATACACATGATCATAATTCAACACATACAATCATGTAAATTAATTCAATTATCACTTAATCATAATAACAATTCACCTTAATTAATTAATCACACTAATTATCCTAAAACAGTAGTTAAATATAAACTACACGAGAAAACAACATCAAAAACTGGACTAACCACTCAAAAACGAGTCCTTACAGTATGACGGTGAGGTCATCATTTAAGTGACGGTCGTCACCACCCCCTTCATAACCGACATAAGGATCCATGCCTGGACACCATGACGGACTCCCCGTCACCTTGCTGACGACCGTCAGTCAACCCAGATGCATAACGGATAGTCCGTCACGCTGTTGCAGAATGCAGTTTCTGCAATTTTTACCATAGAAGCTCATTTAAAGCTTTGATTCCAACCCCAGCATCCCAAATTGCACATAAATCAATTGATACAAACCATATAGTGATCAATTGGCCACATACTCATCAATCAACATATGATTTTATCAATTATTCACGAATTTAAGAATATGTTCATAATTCAAATACACAACAATGCGGAAACAGATGACTCAGTCTTTTAAAAATATCTCTAACGCGTTCCCAATTCAATCGTTCAGACCAGTTCGATTTTTAAAACCCTGGTTGAAAATGTGTTTACTTTCTAAATATAAAATCCTAAGGATATTTTATCGTGAGAATTGTAAAACTGAAAATTAGTGTTATATAAAATCTCAAAGACATTTTAACGTGAAAATTGTGAAGCTGAAAATTGAAGTGCCGGAGAAAACATGCATTCTTATATAGAAAATGAAACATTACCTAGAGATAATACATTTTTTAAAATAATAACACCATTTTTTGTGTGAGTATTTTCATTATTTTTAGAAAGTGATTACTTTAGAGAGTCTAGAATATTAGTACTAAATAAAATTAATACAAATTTTTGGAGAAAAAAAACAAAACAAAAAAGACAAATATTTGCACAAAATAAACAAAAAAAATTGACCCCTAGCTTTAGAAAGTGTCAATTTGATCCTTCAACTTTACTGTGTTAATACATAATGGCTCTTTTCATCCACCGTAACTCTATGTGGTTGTGATTAGGAGTTATTGCTTAACATTCATCTATGATCATAGCATACTAGTGTCATCAACAATTAACAAACCCAATGTGATCTCTAATTCCCTTCCTCTCCAAACTCTGAAACAAAGTCTTGAAGAATTTTAACAATTTCATAACTAAACGAAGAAGATCACTAATGATGTAAGAACTCGAGTCTTCCAAAACAACACACGACAGAGATAAATCTGTAATTCAAATCAACAGAAAAGAATCATAAATAATAGATTGAACAAACAAGTATTATCCCTATTTGTAACTCTAATCACAAATCATAACCTGAGGCATGTATTGCTAATCCCTTGCCTTCAGTTTCTTGTTATGGTCAACAACATTGCACACATCTGCATTATAATTATAATAACCAGTTTGACCAAAAGCATGCTCCAGTTTGTGAAACTGAGGCCATTTGCAGTGCAAGGCTATCTTAACCTTAACCATTATTTCTGCAGCTTTGTTGCACATTGTTGGATCTTACAAGCTATTCTATCATTACAATCTTTTGTTTCTTTTCCCTCTGAGCATAGAGTGGAAAAATAGAATTGATACCAAACTTTCAGGGTAGAACAGGAAGTTCAACCTTGTCAAAGGAAAAGAAACTGACCCTTCCTTCTGTGACCAGGCAGATTTTCAACGGAATCCCCGCGCATTGTCTCTCAAGGGCTTCAATTTCATCTCTAGATGGCAGATGACCCCTGACAGATTATTCATGAAAAAACTAATTTAATAGATTTTCCAAGAACATTTACATGAGGAAAAAATAAAGGAAACTTAGAGCTAAGGATGCATTTGCATGGCTAAGAATGTAAGTCATGGTTCACTTGAACTCCTACGAGTCATGTTCTCGATTACTACATGATTTTTTGGTCAATTGTATAAAGATCACTTAACAATTAGATTTCTGAATCTAAAGTAATCATACTGATATGAAAAGAGGTGTATTATTACCTAGACAAGTACAGCAGAAAATTTGGATCGCCTGGAGAAGATTTTCTAAACCTACTGTCAGGAAGATAAACATCAAAATCCGGCTTCAAATCGTTAATCTTCAAGTCACCAAATAGCTTACTGATGGAAAGGTCAAGCTTGGAACCCATGTCTACTAGTCGCGTGCTTTCTTCTGTAACTTGAAGAGCAACTTGTTTTTGAGAACCTCTAACGCTCTTCAAACTCCAAGCAACACCATGTCTCCCAATTATGTAGCCGAGAGACTTGAGATGCCTGTAAGCCTCAAACAGCTCCCAGCAACATCCACTCTTCCCGCCTGCAACCTTATCGTACATTTCTATTAGATATATACTTCTATTTTCATCGTCTACGAGATGTAAGGCTCCTACTTCCATAAGATACCTGCCAAAACTTAAAATTTAACACAAGTCTTCAAAATATTCAATTCTAACCAAAAAAAATACTCCCTCCGATCTTATTTATAAGAGAAAATTGACTTTTTAGATTCATTAAATAATCAATGTATCTGATCAATGAATCTAAAAAGTAAATTTTCTCTTATAAATAGGACCGGAGGTAGTACATCACAAAATCCTCTTTGGCTATTTTATCCGCTAACATGTAATGAAATCTCAGTACATACATTTTCTTCTCACAAAATGCATATCACCTTTGTAACACATTATTTACAAAAAGTTGTAGCTTTAAGGATTGCGAGACTCTTCTATTATAAAAAGATGGCATATCACCTACAAAGTCTCCTCGATTGAAGTATAAATCTTTCCACTGCGAACTATTCCAGTTGATACCCACATTTTCCCACTCTTCTCAATAACCTCTGCCATTCCCATTTCTTCATTCCACCTGCCTTTTGATTTCACGTTCCTAATTAATGAAATGTAAAAAACAATTATTTTCAAAACAACACTAAATCAGGGATAAAGACGTGTATGTGTCCGTGTCACACGTGTGACTATGTTTAATTTATTCATTTTTTTCAAATTATTACCGGTGTCGGGATCAAATTCAGGGTGTCAGTGTTTCATAGATTTGAGTTCATCTACTAACAACCGCACTTGTGAGAGTTATAGAGAGAGCTTTCAGAAACAACGTATAGCATAATCATAAGTTGTTTTTAGCTTATTTCTATAAGCTCAAGCTGGTCAAAACAACTTAAGAAAACAGGTTTACAGCATATATGAAAACAGTTTGAGATTATTCAATGATTGGTAATGGAAATAGATAATACATAAAATAAGCACTTAAATGATACTAGAAAGTAATGTTACAAGAGCTTAATGAAGTGTTTATCCAAAAAGCACACACCTGAATTGCAATTTGGGCAAGGAACTAGATGTGAAGTGAAGGTTCTCATCATCGCTTGCATTTTGCAAAAAGACTTGATCATTATCATTATCATCACTATCTTCATTTGAAGAATATCCCCACACTTTTACTTCCATTGATCAAAAGCTGAATTTGAGAATTAGTTTTGTCGTTGGTGATTAGGCTTTGCAGAGTTTCTTTCGCTCACTTCGTTTTCCCTTCGCAAAATTCGGGTTTCTTTTCGTATTTCACTGTATGTGTGAACCGGTTGTGAGTACTGGGCCTTAGACTTGGCCCACTAAAAAATATACCAATGCTTCGTGTGTAATTGTGAATAAAATAAAATAATTTAATTAATTAATTAGTGACAAATAAATTATTTTATGTATGAATTGTGCTTTTAATTTTTTTTTTTAAAACAACGTAGAAATTTGAAGTCTGAAATACTTTTAATTAGTGTTTTATAATTGTTTTCATATTTATATTGATATTAAAAAACTGATTTATTATAATTATATGCTTGTGCATTCAACAATTTTGTTTATGTATGATTTTTGACGTACATTATAATTAATTTACTATATATCTTCTTAATTTTATTTGCAAATTATTAACCAATAAAAAATTTAGCTGATTAAATTTTGTTTATCTATGATTTTTTAACGACTTATTTTATAAAAAAAAATAACGTGAAAAGTCTAAGTCTGAAATTTTTTAAATTAGTGTTTTTTGTTTTCATATTTATATTGATGATATTAAAAAAATAATAAGTTTGTTACAAATATTTTTTGTATGTGATTTATATAGTAAATTATAATAATTATTTTTTTCCATTTAGATGTTATAAAAAATAAAAAATTTAATTGATCTATGATAATGGGCCAGTTTGTTTTAGCTTTAAAAAAATGGATTTTTTCTTTGTATTTTTGAAAATGGATTTTACAAATATGTTTTTCAAAATATTATAAGTTTTTCTAAATTTATATTTTATAAATTAAAAGATTGAATTGTTCATTGTATAACATAAATATACATTATTAAAGATCAAAACATAGTCAAAATCACAATTTTTAAAAAAAAATGTATTTCAAAAATGATTTTTAGAAAAAGCTATTTGAAATAGCTTCAAAATTAAGTGATTTTTTGAAATTTTGATATTCAAAAAAAGTTTCGATAAAATGATAAAATACCTAAAATAACATTTTAAGAATAACTATTCAAACAAAATTTTCATTGGAAGCTTTTATGAAAAATTTCTTTGTAAAAAAATTTTACACTAAAATATATAACACTATAAAAATCATTTAAAAAAAAAGGCAAAACAAACTGACCCAATATTTTGTCCTATTATAAAAAGTATATGTTTCAACACCTTATTCAATGGCTCATTCTTAGAAGTAGAAAAAATCAACAAATTTGAAGTGTAAAAAAATTATTGTAACGTATGGTAATTTTTCTTATTTTTATATTGATACTAATTAAAAATTCTGATTTTAATTAATTTCATAATAATTAAACTTAAAGAAATTTTTTATTCTTTTCTCGCTCTTTTGAATTAATAGATGATTGTGTATTTATATTTTTTAAGAAAAATTTGAAAGAAGAATCAAAAATGTTTAAATTTAAAATATGGACACTAATTTCATAAAGATTAAATAGTTTTATCCAAAATCATGATAATTAAAATCGAATCGAACTGACCGATTCAATCGATCAAACCGAAAACTAGAACGCTAGTCGGTCCTTTTGGACCTAAAAATCGGATTGTAGAAAAATCAAGATTTAAACTGAAAAATTGATCAAAAATCGGTCAATTTCGGAGGTTTAGATCATTTATAAGTTTAGATTAGATTTGTTTTTTAATTTATAAAAACATCATAAAAAATTTCATTTTGAATCAAAATAGTATAAGAAAACTAAATAGGAAAATGAAAGTAAAAATTATTCTTAATTCATTTGTTATTTTCTATTCGTGAATGAAAATAATTTTTTTATAATAATACATAATACACACAGTAAGTTATTAATTATTATTATTATTATTATTATTATGAGATTAATTGTTATGCACTGTCAGTGTAAAAAGTTTTACACTGTCAATGCATCACAATCATCCGTCTGAATTACTTTTTAAATGTTTTAAATAAAAATCAAACCTCTTAAATAAATGAGTGGTTGTGATTAACTGACAGTGTAAAAAATATTTACACTGTCAGTGTATATCAATTAATCTCTATTATTATTATTATTGTTATTATTATTATTATTATTATTAAAATAATAGACCTATCTAACCTGTTGACCAATTACTTTTAGTTTTTAAATTTTGTTTACTTTCTTGGTTTTTTTACAAAAATAACCCACTTTTTCAAGGAAATTCCCAAAATATCCCTGCTTTCAAAAAAAATCCAAAACTACCCCATTTTTAGGAGGAGTCGCCAATTGAATTGAAGACTCCTCTTAAAAATTGAATGGAGGCCCCAATTGGATTGGCTAGGGCAGGTGCCCTAGCCAACCCAATTGGCGCCCCTGTGTAGGGTTTAGGAGGAGGCGCCAATTCAATTGGAGACTCCTCCTAAAATGCAATTTTATATTATACATAGATGTGTTGTGTGAGTAAATGTTCCACATCTCATACAATCATTTGGCAATCATGTTTGGTGTTCGTCGCTGATACGGTAAGGTGATTTATGCGAGAGACGGACCTCAGATGCTGATGCTGTTCTGGAACATCACTACGTTCGATCAACTGAAGCGGGAGCTGCTTCGTTGGTTAGATGGGAAAATACCAGAAGGGGAAAAAATTAGAAGTATTGAGAGACTTGGCAGTATCTTTGGTTGGGTGCGAATGAAGACTGATAAGGATGCTAGGAAAATGATGTTCAGTCGAGACAACATCAATTTGATTGTTGTAATCAGTTAGAAATATTTATGTTTTCAGATAGCTTATTTTGTACTGATGTTTGTTGTGAACCTCGTTGTAACAAAAACTTAATGATATATAATGGTTGAAGGTTACAGAAATACAATGTTACAAAAAGCTTAAGACCTAGATGATGCTCCTCGATTGGGACAGTTGTTCTTATTGTGTCCTGGTTGACGACAGATACTACATAATCTTATCATTTTATCTATGGAATCCATCTCTGTTCTGATACGTGTGTTGTTTGGCCTTCCTTTTTTCTTTCTACGCATCTCGTCATTGTGCCAAACAATATCACATTCATATGGAGGCCAGTAATCCTCAATTGGTAGTACTGAGAAGCTTTGATTATATACATTCATGATGGTGTTGGCCTTGTACACATCAGATAAATGGTTGTAAGCGTCTTGACGAGTATAAGCGCATGCTGCAATGACATGGGAGCAAGGTATGCGGAAGGCCTAGAATTTTCCACAATCGCACCAACTTCTGTTTAGTCTAACAGCGTAGGCTAAATTTAGTCTCCCCTCGTTGTGGTCCATTGTTTCCTGGACGCTGAAATTTTGCCTATGACGGTCAAATACTGTTACAGCGTGCGTGCTAGCTTTGATGCTCTCCTCTTTCATGACCTTCATGCAACACTCACTGAATACTTGCCCGGACATTAACACCGCACTCCATCTTTCACCTCTGGTTGCGAACATAGAAGTCAACCTATAATAGGTTGATCTTACCAAGGCGGTTATCGGCAGATTTCAAATTCCTTTAAATACCTCGTTCATGCATTCCACAATGTTTGTTGTCATGTGGCCCCATCGACAACCTCTGCCAAATGCCCTTGTTCACTGCTCTACTGGTATGTTATTTAGCCATCTCCCTGCGTCTTCATTAGACAGTCTAATTTCATCACGATAATATTGAAATGACGGCTAGGTTAAATCATACCTAGCATTCACCACCTTCTTGCGAAGATTCTTATCTTTTATAGCACGCATGAAGTTTTGTGCAATGTGTCTGATACAGTAGACATGGGTAGAAGGAGGATCATGCCATCCGTTGTCATGGTTGTTGTAGGCACTCTCAATGACAGCATGTCTATCAGAAATCAAATAGAGATTGGCTTGTGGAGTCACATGCGTTCTGAGATGTCGAAGAAAGAAACCCCATCCACCAGCCGTTTCACCTTCAACAAGAGCAAAGGCAATGGGAAAGACATTGTTGTTGTCGTCTTGTGCAACCGCCATGAGCAAAGTACCCTTGTATTTTCCGTATAACCAAGTGCCATCAATTTAAATAATAGGTTTGCAGAATGCGAAACCTTTGATGCACGGGTCAAATGCCCAAAAGAGACGGTGAAAGATTCTATTACCTGTAGCACAGGTTCCGTCTGGCATCATCGCTGGCAATGTCTCCATAATTGCCACAGTTCTTGGGACATATGTTTTTAGTGCCCATAAAAATCGTGGCAATTCCTTGTATGAATCCTCCTAGTTGCCGATAACTTGTTCAACAGCCTTTGTCCTTGCAATCCAGACTTTCTTGTAAGATGGAGTATAATTATATGTTGTTCTGATATGGGATATAATTATACTCACCTTCACGGATGGGTTTTATTAACCAACGGCAGAATGTCTTGACATATCAACGATGCACTTAGTTTACGGTGATCTTGTTCAATGTTAGTTGCAATGCAACTGTGAGGTGGGTCTATTGAAGCGATCTCTCAAGAGTCGTTTTTCTTCTTGTAAGACGCAGCCAAACGAAATTTACAAAGCATGTTACGACATTCGATAACATACCTTCTAGAATCAGTGTGTTTCACTGTAAAGTCAATAGAGTTGTTAATGTGGAATTTTTTGATAGCCAAAACACATTCTTCTTTCGTACGAAACATGTCTCCCACCTTTAATTCGCCTTCTGATCTCGGATACGGATTATAGAAAACAATGTTGGATGTTTCATCATCGTGAAGATCCATATTTGTCATATGTTGAGGCGGATTGTAGACATGACTATGAGGTATTGGTGGTGGTTGATCATCATCTTCATCGTCGTTATTCAGCATGTGATCAACCTGTATCTCGGTCTCCTCTTCTTCTTCATCAACGACGTCCACTTTTGCTTCTGCTTCTGGGTTGAGTTCATCTCACCATTGTGGATCATCTTCACCAGATTCATCCTGACCGGTTAGTTGAGACTGTTGAGATGGTATACATGGTTGAAGAGTAATGTACAACTCAATACAGTTGCAGCCAGCATGTTCATGACTAACAAACATGTATTCAACATCTTCATCGTCTCGTACCTTAAGGGGGAAATACTTGCATTGACTATTCTCAAAAAATATTGGATTTTGATATGTGATCTTTGACACAATACCCGGTCCTATACAGGATTGTATTCTTTTTTTCAAATGCAAGAAGGTTGTATTTCTCTTGATCGTGAGTCTAATGGTATCGGTGTTTCGAAAACAAAAATCATATAGCTTTGACTCGTATGTTTCACCGTTGCAGTGAACGTTGACACTTTATAATAATTAAGATGACATTGTGCAGATGAAAACTATTTTCTTACTGCATATGAATGTGAGTGAAGTGTCTTGGATGTTGATAGTAAGACACTTAAATAGAGGAGTGAAGTGTCTCACATGCTAGCTAGTTCGAAGTGACGTGTCGCACATGCAAGCTACTACGAAATGATGTGTCAACCATGCAAGCTACTAAGAAGTGACATGTTCAGCATGCAAGAGACAGGACAGCCACGTGTCAGACATGCAGACACACACTCCAAATGAATTGGCGCCCCCACTCATTCCTTGCACATGGGCGCCAATTCAAGTGGAGACACCTTGTCAAAGCATGCATTCAGACCTCGAAACCAAGCAATCAGACCTAGGTCTTGCATGCATGTCCCTATGGAGGCGCCAATTTGAATGGCGACCCCTCTTAAAGGTTGTACATGGTCGCCAATTCAAGTGGAGACACCATGCAAGCACAACTTTTCATGCTCCCATCCATTTGCCTATAAATACATCCACTCCATTAACACTTCTTCCACACCATCACTCTCACTACTTCTTCTACAATACTTCTTCTACAATTTCATCTGCAACAACTTCTTGTAGTTTCATCTACACCAACCCCCCGACAAAATGTCTATCCTCACAATGGGCGAATCACATAGAGGAACGGTTGCAAACATCGCAACATATGTAAGTTTTTTCTTTTGTTAACTTTTTATCTTTCATCTTCACCAATCCCCTTTTATTTTAACATACCAACTTAGTCAAGTTTTTTATTCTTTCTTTTATAGGATGTATCAAGGTGCTGAACTCGGGTCCATGAATATGTCCATATGGACCCGATGATTCAACCTTATGTTGAACTCGCCGGTTTTGGTCATATAAGCAAGATTTTGTCTTGGTCCATAGATAACAAATTCATTCTAGCTTTATGCGAAAGATGGAGACCGGAGACACACATATTTTGGTTCCCAACCGGTGAGTGTACCGTGACGTTAGAAGACGTCTACATGCTTTTGGGACTACCCATTGAAGGTAAGCCTGTTAATGATAAAACCAACTATGCAAATTCAATTTGCATGGATCTCTTGGAGACTAATTTGTTAGATGATAATACAAGAGGTCAAGGTATACTACTCTCGCGCCTTAAGTCGTACTATAATAGTTTATACTTAGATGAGCATTCTACCGAAGATGCTCGAATAATAAAAACTAGGTGTTACATTATGCTGTTAATTGGCTCGTTTTTATTTCCCGAAGGTAGTGGTTCTAGCATGCATATTATGTATTTACCTCTACTTAGACATGTAGATAGAATAGGAAGTTACAGTTGGGGATCTGCTTGTCTAGCCTATCTCTATAGCTCCTTGTGCAAAAACTCACACAAAGACACATCTATATTTTTTGGACATGATGTTTTGCTACAAGCATGGGGTTGGTCAAGACTACCGTCTCTAGCACCCGTCAATAACAACCCTTTCATATTTCCGTATGCACAAAAGTAAGTTGTTTAAATTGCTATATCTTTACTTACTTCTTTAAAGATTATTACCCCTAACTAATATTTTTTGACTTTTTGGTGTAGATGGTCTGCACATGGTATGAGTTACAACAAACGTCCAAGACACTGTATTACTCAATATCGCAACTTATTGGATCACCTTCGATCGACAGACGTAAGGAAAATAACTTCATTATTTCGTTATATTTTGTTAACTTCTTTTACATTGACTATAATCCTATCTTCTTTCACATTTCAGTTCATTTGGCGTCCATACCTTAAGTTGGATCATGACCATGAGGTCAACGCTGAAGACGCAGCCGTATGGACTGCATGCACACCGATAATACGGTTCAAAACTATGGAGATGCACAACAGTGATCGTGTGAAGCTGCAGTTCGGTATGCCCCAAAATATCCCAGATCCCCCAGCTAGCCTAGGAGAATGGCATCTGCGCAAAGTTAACGACCAATGGAACTTCAATCCATGGCAAAGCTTCACAAGATCGGAGTGTCGCAAATGGAAGCACCGTCATGACCATGTGTTAACTGATGCAGTCATGCCAACTGAAGAAAAACCAAGTCATACTTATATGGCTTGGTACAAATCGGTTGGTTTTCAGTTCATCGCCAAGGACATGTACCTGTACGACCCACGCCAGATGACTTACACACCTAACACCTCAATATCAAACCCCTAACAACAGTGTCAGACCGGATACACACAACCCCTTGTCCATCAAATGTTCCGTTCAACCAACATACAAACATACAACTAAAACATTCCATACACCCAACCCCAATACCAAGAGTATACCCCATACCACCACCAACAAATTGACCATCAACATGAGACTCAACATCGCTTCGCACCCACCCCATCACCTTACCAAAGTCGCCTAAGCCAGAACACCCAACGATCATTCAACACCAACCGCCCCTCCTCCTACCGTAGCCAAGAAGCCCAAACCTCACAAAACCAAAACATCCAACAACCATATCTCTACCAAACACCTCAACAACCTTTCCAACCTTTCCTCGACGCATTGTTCACACCCATGTATCCCTTCAACCGTCCCGGTCGCCCATCAATGAGTCAACCACATCCTAACTTCTCTGGCATAGGTCATGAGCTCAGCTACGGCGGTACACCATCGATGCATACTGAAGACTATGTCGACTTGTC
This sequence comes from Lathyrus oleraceus, assembly GCF_024323335.1. Lineage (NCBI taxonomy): Eukaryota > Viridiplantae > Streptophyta > Magnoliopsida > Fabales > Fabaceae > Lathyrus > Lathyrus oleraceus. The sequence continues at coordinate 10,337 of NW_026113329.1, read as the reverse complement.
TGACTACCTCAACAGACCTTCTCATGTAGTTGGTAGTGACGCTCCTGGCCCCTCAGATGCTCAAACACCAGTACAGAATCGTCAATGTGGGTTAGGGTAGCTAGAGGATGTGGGACCGAAGGTCGGTTAGGTGATCCCGGTCATCACCATTAGGTTTCTTTGTGTAAACGGCAAATTTTATTAATAACAAGTGGTCCTACATCAAATTTCTCTATCACGTATACCATTTACCCAAAAAAATTGCATTTAGAAGGAGTCTCCAATTGAATTGGCGCCTCCTCCTAAACCCTACACAAGGGCTCCAATTGGATTGGCTAGGGCAGGTGCCCTAGCCAATCCAATTGGCGCCTCCATTCAATTTTTAAGAGGAGTCTCCAATTCAATTGGCGACTCCTCCTAAAAGTGGGGTAGTTTGAGTTTTTTTTTTGAAACCAATGGTATTTTGGGAATTTCCTTGAAAAAGTGGGTTATTTTTGTAAAGAAACCTACCTTCTTATATAAATGTTAAAATTAACTACTTTATTATTGAATAAATTGCATTTTGTAAACACACAAAAAAGGTTCATGACATTTTAGATAATTTTATACTATTTTGTTTATTAATAATTTTAAATAGTTTGGAATAATTAAATATAAATTTTACAAAATATTAATCAATCATTTTTATATTATTTTAAAAATACATGTTCTCTTATGCCTTATTATCGGTATATAAATAAAAAATATTTATTTTTTTATAACGGATTTAAGTGGAATCTAACCTAAGATCTAATTTTGAATCTATAGATATACCGCATACATGTCTGAACTGATTTTAACTAGCATAACCAAAATTGTAGTAAAAACTCTATATAAATATATTAAAGCAACTTAAGCACAAGACGTACCAAAATTGAATTTTTTACTAAAATACCCCATATTTGAAAAAAAATCTCAAAATAACCCTGATTTCAAAAAAATCTCAATCTACCCCATTTTAAGAGGAGACGTCAATCCAATTGGCGTCTCCTCTTAAACTTAGAGAGGAGGCGCCAATTGAATTGGCTAGGGCACATGGTGATCTCAATCCAATTGACGCCCATGTGTAAAGCTTAAAGCGAGACGCCAATTGGATTGGCACCTCTATGTGTTTATAATTTTTTCCAAAAAAAGTCTACATGATACATAAAGTCGAAATCGGACCAATTCATATTAATATTAATTCCCTTTTACACAAAAAAGACTAATGTTGATGACCGGGATCACCTAACCGACCTCCGGTCCCACATCCCCTAGCTACCCGAACCCGTGGCCCTAACCCACGTTGATGATTCACCCCAGGTGTTTGAGCATCTGAGGGCCCAGGAACATCACTACCAACTGCATGATATTGCCTGTTGAGATAGTCAGACAAATCAGCGTAGTTTTGTGTATGCATCGAAGGTGTATCGCCATAGCTGAGTTCATGATCCATGCCAGAGTAGTTGGTTTGTGTTTGACTTGTAGATGGGCGACTGAGACGATTGAAGGGAGACATTGGTGTGAATGATACATCGAGGAAAAGTTGGAAAGTTTGTTATGGTGTTTGGTAGAGATAGGGTTGTTGAAGGCTTCAGTTTTGAGATGTATGGGATTCTTGGCTATGGTAGGAGGAGGGACGGTTGGTGTTAAATGATCATTGAGTGTTTTGGCTAAGGCGGCTTTGGCAGCGTGATGTGTTGGGTGCGAAGTGATGTTGGGTCTCTGGTTGATGGTCTAGTTGTTGGTGGTGGTACGGGGTATGCTCTTGATATTATGGTTGGGTGTATGGCATGTTAGGGTTGTATGTTTGTGTGTTTGTGGAACGGAAAGTTTGACGGATAGGGGGTTGTGTGTAGTCGGTCTGATAATGTTGTTGGGGGTTAGACGTTGAGGCGTCTGGTGTGTATGTTGTCTGGCGTGGGTCGTATAAGTACATATCCTCGGCGATGAAATCAAAACCAACCGATCTGTACCAAGCCATATAAGTATGACTTAGTTTTTCTTGAGTTGGCATCACAACGTCAGTTAAGACATGGTCATTGCGGTGCTTCCATTTGCGACACTCAGATCTAGCGAAGCTTTGCCATGGGTTGAAGTTCCATTGGTCGTTAACTTTGCGTAGATGTCATTCTCCTAGGTTTGCTAGGGGATCTGGGATGTGTTAAACCATACCGAACTACAATTTCACACGATCACTATTGTGCATCTCCACAGTGGTGAATCTTATGATCGGTGTGCATGCAGTCCATACGGATGCGTCTTCTTCGTTGATTTCATGGTCATGATCCAAATTTAGGTATGGACACCAAATGAACTGAAATGTGAACTTACGCTAGATTATAAATTTGGTAGAAGAAATTAACAAATTATTATGAAATAATTAGGTTATTATTCATACATCTGTCGGTTGAAGGTGATCCAAGAGATTGCGATACTGGGTAGTACAGTGTCTAGGACATCTGTTATAACTCATACCATGTGCCGACCATCTGCACCATAAAGGTAAAAATATTAGTTAGAGATAATAATCGGTAAAGTAAGTAAATATATACCATTTTAAACAACTTACTTTTATGCATACGGGAATGTGAAAGGGTTGTTGTTGACGGGCGCTAGGGACAGTAGTCTGGACCAACCCCATGCTTGGAGCAAAACAGCACATCCAGAAAATGTAGATGTGTCTTTGTGTGAATTTTTACATAAAGAGCTATAAAGATAGGCCAGACAAGCGGATTCCTAACTGTAACTTCATATTCTATCTACATGTCTTAGTAAAGGTAAATACATAACATGCATACTAGAACCACTACCTTCGGAAAATAAAAAAGAATTAGTTAAAAGCATAATGTAACACCTAGTTTTATTATTCGAGCCTCTTTGATTGAATGCTCATCTAAATGTAACTTGTTATAGTATGCCTTAAGGTAAGAAAGGAGTATACCTTGACCTCTTGAGTTATCATCTAAGAAATCAGCATCCAAGAGGTCTATGAAAATTGAACTTGCATAGTTGGTTTTACCATTTACAGTTTTACCTTCGATAGGCAGTCCCAATAGCATGTACACGTCTTCTAACGTCACGGTACACTCACCAGTTGGAAACCAGAATGTGTGTGTCTCGGGACGCCATCATTCACATAACGTAAAAATGAATTTATTATCCACCGACCAAGACATTATTTTGCTTATATGTCCAAAACCGACGAGTTCGACATACGGTTGAATCATCGGGTCCATGTGTACATATTCGTGGACCCGAGTATGGAACCTTGAAACATCCTATAAAAGAAACAACAAAACACGTTACTAAGTTGATATGTCATTAAAAGGTATTATAGACAAATAACAAAAGAATTAAACACTTACATAAGTTGCTATGTTTGCAACTGCTCCTCTGTGCGATTCGTTCATTGTGAGGATAAACATCTTGTCGGAGATGAAAGAGGTTGGTGCAGATGAAAGAGGTTTTTGCAGATGAAAGATTTGATGTTGTTGAGGAAGTAGTGAGTGTTGGTGTGGGAGAAATGTGAGAGTCTCTTGCCTATTTATAAGGTGTGACATGCAAAAGTGTGGAAGCTTGGAAAATTGTGATTGCATGTGCTAGCCAAATGACTTGGCGCCCATGTGTATTTGCTACATGCTAGCGTCAATCAAATTGGCGCCTCACTAGGCCCATGAATGACATATTTAGACCTAGCATGACGCATGCATGCCCCTGCATGCTTGGTTATGAGGTATGCATGCAAGACATGGTGTCGCCAATTGGACTGATGCCCATATGCTAGCATTGCAAGCAAGCGCCAATTGGATTGGAGCTAAGGCTTGCATGTGTGACATGTGGCTTCCCTCTGGCTTGCATGCTGGACGTATCACTTTCGTCTTGCTTGCATGTTTGACACATGAGTCTAAGTTGCTTGCATGTGAGACACGTCACTTCGAACTTGCTTGCATGTTAGACACATCACTTACCTATTTAAGTGTCTTACTATCTACATCCAACAATCAACACACATTCATCTGCAGCAGCAAATTAATTTTCATCTGCACAAGAAATATTACAATGTCATCTTCACCGAAATATAGTATCAATGTTCACTGCAATGGTGAGACGTATGAGTATGAGTTATACGGGTTTTGTTTTTGAAACATTGATACCATCCAACTTACGATCAAGAGAAATTCAAATTTCTTGCATCTGAAAAAACGAATTGAATCATGCATAGGATCTGGTATTGTGTCAAAGATCACATATCAAAATCCAATTTTTTTTTAGAAGAGTCAATGCAAGTTTTTCCCGCTAAAGGTACGGCATGATGAACATTCTGGTTGCAATTGTATTGAGTTGTATATTACTCTTCAACCAAGTATACCATCTCAGCAATCTCAAATAACTAATCAGGATGAATCTGATGAATTTGATTCACAATACTCAAATGACGTCGACCCATAAGTAGAAGCAGAAGTCAACATCATTGATGAAGAAGAAGAAGAGACTGAGACACAAGTCAATCATATGTTGAACAACAACATTGAAGATGATGATCAACCAGCGCCATTACCTAGTAATGTATACAATCCGCCTCAACATATGACAAACATGGATTTGCATGACGATGAAACATCCAACAGTGTTTTTTATAACCTGTATCCACGATCAGAAGGCGAGTTAAAGGTGGGAGACATGTTCCGCATTAAAGAAGAATATGTGTGAGCTATCAAAAAATTTCACATGAATAACTCTGTTGATTTCACAGTGAAATGCACTGATTCGAGAAGGTATGTCATCGAATGTCGTAACATCCTTTGTAAGTTTCAGTTGACTGCGTCTCACAAAAAGAAAAGCGACTCTTGGGAGATAGCTTTAATAGACCCACCTCACAGTTACATTACAACTAACGTTGAACAAGATCACCGTAAATTAAGCACTGCATTGATATGTCAAGACATTTTGCCGCTTGTTAACAAAGACCCATTAGTGAAGGCGAGTATAATAATATCTCATATCATAATAAGATATAATTATACTCCATCTTACAAGAAAGCGTGGATTGCGAGGACAAAGATTGTTGAACATTTGGTAAAAAAACAATTTTTGTCGGATTTTTTAAATTGACGGTACTAAATTTATGATACCAGAAATTTAGAAATATTCGGTAAAAATGTAATATTTTGATTGCATTTTTATCAAAATTTTCTAAAAAATGGTATGAACCTAATATGTTTTTACCAATAATTTTAAGATAGCTGGTAAAAATGTCAAAATGAATATTTACAAAATGTTAGTACAAATATATAGAGACGGAGCCAGAAATATTTGCCAGTGGGGCCAATATATATATGAATAATTAATTTAAATTATATTAACTATTATATTTGCATTATGTCCAATTTCTAAAATAAAAATTAACTGAGTTGATTTTAGTGGTAAGATAAAATTAAATTTAATAAATAAAAAATATGTTAGTGAATAAATAAATAAATAAAAGTTATATTAATATTTTGAGAGTTAGAAAAAATGATATAATAATTTTTAAGAGTAAAGAGTTCATATTAAAATTTTAATGGTATATTGAAAAAACTCATCAATTGCATTTTTAGATAGTATCAAATACATTCTAATATCAAATAAATAAATAATAAATGTGAAACTTATTTACCGATCAATATAAGTTTTATACAAAAATTGATATAATCTTCCAATTTTAAATATTATTCTAATATAATATTATATTATAATTGTATAGCTAAAAGGAAAAAAAACTCTATTAAAAAAATGTTAAGAATGATATTTCTCGGACTTACATTTTTCTTTCCTAATGAATCATATAAAATATTCAAACTTATTTTTAATAAATAATTAATATTTATAACATTCATGAAGAAAAAAATAAAATTTAGTGGGGGCACTAGCCCACACATGCTCATGAAAATAGGTTTTTTTACAAAAATAATCCAGATTTTCAAGGAAATTCCCGAAATACCCATGGTTTCAAAAAAAATTCCAAAATACCCCACTTTTAGGAGGAGTCTCTAATTGAATTGGCGACTCCTCTTAAAACTTGAATGGAGGCGCCAATTGGATTGGCTAGGGTAGGTGCCCTAGCCAATCCAATTGGCGCCTATGTGTAGGTTTTAAGAGGAGTCGTCAATTCAATTGGAGACTCCTCCTAAAATGCATTTTTTGTGTTATAAATAGATGCGTTGTGTGACCAATTGTTCCACATCTCATATAATCATTTGACTATCATGTTCGGTGTTCGTCGCCGATACGGAAAGGTGATTTATGCAAGAGACAAACCTCAAATGCTGATGTTGTTTTGGAACATCACCATGTTCGATTAACTGAAGAGGGAGCTGGTTCGTTGGTTAGATGGGAAAATACCAGAAGGGGAAAAATCAGAAGTATTGAGAGACTTGACAGTATCTTTGGTTGGAGACCAGAGACACACAAATTTTGGTTCCCAACCGGTGAGTGTACCGTGACGTTAGAAGACGTCTACATGCTTTTAGGACTACCAATTGAAGGCAAGGTTGTTAATGGTAAGACCAACTATGCAAATTCAATTTGCATAGAGCTCTTAGACACTGATTTGTTAGATGATAATGCTAGAGGTCAAGGTATACTACTCTCACGCCTAAAGTCATATTATAATAGTTTATACTTATATGAGCATTCTACCGAAGATGCTCGAATAATAAAAACTAGGTGTTACATTATGTTGTTAATAGGATCCTTTTTATTTCCCGAAGATAGTGGTTCTAGCATGCATATTATGTACTTACCTCTACTTAGACATGTAGATAGAATAGGAAGTTACAGTTGGGGATCTGCTTGTCTAGCCTATCTCTATAGCTCGTTGTGCAAAAACTCACACAAAGACACATCTACATTTTCTGGATGTGCTGTTTTGCTACAAGCATGGGGTTGGTCAAAACTACCGTCTCTAGCACCGGTCAATAACAACCCTTTCACTTTTCCATATGCACAAAAGTAAGTTGTTTAAATTGCTATATCTTTACTTACTTCCTTAAAGTTTATTACCTCAATTTATTTTTTTAACTTTTTGGTGTAGATGGTCGGCACATGGTATGAGTTACAACAGATGTCCGAGACACTGTATTACTCAGTATCGCAACCTGTTGGATCACCTTCGACCGACAGACGTAAGCAAAATAACTTAATTATTTCGTTATATTTTGTTAACTTTTTCTACATTCATTATAATCCTATCTTCTTTAACATTTCAGTTCATTTGGCGTCCATACCTTAATTTGGATCATGACCATGAGGTCAACGCTGAAGACGCAGCCGTATGGACAGCATGCACATCGATAATACGGTTCACAACTGTGGAGATGCACAACATCGATCGTGTGAAGCTGCAGTTCGGTATGGTCCAGAATATCCCAGATCCCCAGCTAGCCTAGGAGAATGGCATCTGCGTAAAGTTAACGACCAATGGAGCTTCAACCCATGGCAAAACTTCGCAAGATCGGAGTGTCGCAAGTGGAAGCACCGTCATGACCATGTCTTAACTGACACAGTCATGCCAACTGAGGTAAAACCAAGTCGTACTTATATGGCTTGGTACAGATCGGTTGGTTTTCAGTTCATCGCCGAAGATATGTACCCCTACGACCCACGTCAGGCAAGTTACACACAAGAAGGATCAACTTCTAACCCCCAACAACATTCTCAGCCCGGTTACTCACAACCCCTTATCCGTCAAACTTTCCGTTCCACAAACACACAAACATACAACCAAAACATGCCATTCACCCAACCCCAATATCAAGAGCATACCCCATACCACCACCAACAAATTGACCATCAACCTGAGGCCCAACATCGCTTCGCACCCACACCATCACCCTACCAAAGTCGCCTTAGACAAAACACCAACCGCCTCTCCTCCTACCGTAGCCAAGAAGCCCAAACATCACAAAACCAAAACATCCAACAACCTTATCTCTTCCAAACACCCCAACAAACTTTCCAACCTTTTCTCAACGCATCATTCACACCCATGTCTCCCTTCAACCGTCTCGGTCGCCCATCCATGAGCCAACCACATCCCAACTTCTCTGGCATGGGTCATGAGCTCAGCTACGGCGGTACACCATCAATGCATACTGAAGACTATGATGAGTTGTCTGAATACCTCAACGGACCTTCTCCTGTAGTTGGTAGTGATGCTCCTGGCCCCTCAGATGATCAAACACCGGTGCAGAATCGTCAACGTGGGTTAGGGCCAAGGGTTAGGGTAGCTAGAGGATGTGGGACGGAGGTCGGTTAGGTGATCCCGGTCATCACCATTAGGTTTCTTTGTGTAAACTCCAAACTTTATTAATATCAAGGTGTATTATATCAAATTTATCTTTCACTTATACCATAAAACACAAAAAAATGCATTTTAGGAGGAGTCTCCAATTGAATTGGCGCCTCCATTCAAGTTTTAAGAGGAGTCTCCAATTCAATTGGCGACTCCTCCTAAAAGTGGGATATTTTGGGATTTTTTTTGAAACTAGGGGTATTTTGGGATTTTCCTTGAAAAAGTGGGTTATTTGGGTAAAAAACCATGAAAATACATACATATGGATATTAAATTTTTTAAATTGATGATGTACGTAGGGGTGTGACATCCCGGATATTTAAAAAAAATGAGTAAGTCAGTTTTTATTTTTTGGATTTTTTTTTGTCTATAATGAGGAAGAGAGAAAGAGATAGCACAAAATAATGGATTTTTTTTACTAAAATATCCTTGATTTAAAAAAAAAAATCAAAATAATCTTGATTTCAAAAAAAAATTCAATCTATCCCAGTTTTAAGAGAAGGCGTCAGATCAATTGGCGTCTCCTCTTAAACTTAGAGAGGAGGCGCCAATTGGATTGGCTAGGGCTCCTGGTGTTGTCAATCCAATTGGCGCCCATGTGTAAAGCTTAAAGGGAGGCGCCAATTGGATTGGCTAGGGCTCTTAGTGTTGTCAATCCAATTGGCGCCCATGTGTAAAGCTTAAAGGGAGACGCCAATTGAATTGGCACCTCTGTGTATTTTATAAAAAAATTTCAAAAAAAGACTACATGATAGATAAAGTCGAAATCTGACCAATTCATATTAATATTAATTCCCGTTTACACACAAAAAGACTAATGTTGATGACCGGGATCACCTAACCGACCTCTAGTCCCACATCCCCTAGCTACTCGAACTCGTGGTCCCTAATCCACGTTGATGATTCACCCCAGATGTTTGAGTATCTGAGGAGCACCCAGGAACATCACTACCAACTGCAGGAGATTGCCTATTAAGATAGTCAGACAAATCAACATAGTCTTATGTATGCATCTAAGGTGTACCGCCATAACTGAGTTCATGACCCATGCCAGAGTAGTTGGGTTGTGTTTGAGTTATTAGAGGGCGACCGAGACGATTGAATGGAGACATTGGTGTGAATGATGCATCGAGGAAAAGTTGGACAGTTTGTTATGGTGTTTGGTAGATATATGGTTGTTGAAGGTTTCAGTTGTGAGGTGTTTGGGCTTCTTGGCTATGGTAGGAGGAGGAACAGTTGATGTTACATGATCATTGAGTGTTTTGGCTAAGGCGACTTTGGTAGGGTGATGTGTTGGGTGCAGAGCGATGTTGGGTCTCTGTGTTGATGATCTAGTTGGTGGTGGTGGTGGTACGGGGTGTGCTCTGGTATTGTGGTTGAGTGTATGGCATGTTAGGGTTGTATGTTTGTGTGTTTGTGGAACAGAAAGTTTGACGGATAGGGAGTTGTGAGTAGTCGGTCTAACAATGTTGTTGGGGGTTAGATGTTGAGCCTTCTGGTGTGTAAGTTGCCTGGCGTGGGTCGTATATGTACATATCCTCGACGATAAACTCAAAACCAACCGATTTGTACCAAGCGATATAATTACGACTTTTTTTCTTCAGTTGGCATCACAACGTCGGTTAAGACATGGTCACGGCGGTGCTTCCATTTGTGACACTCAGATCTAGCGAAGCTTTGCCATGGGTTAAAGTTCCATTGATCGTTAACTTTGCGTAAATGCCATTCTCCTAGGTTTGCTGGGGGATCTAGGATGGTGAAGCATACCGAACTACAATTTAACACGATCACTGTTGTGCATCTCCATAATGGTGAATCTTATGATCGGTGTGCATGCAGTCCAAACGGTTGTGTCTTCTTCGTTGATTTCATGGTCATGATCCAAATTAGGTATGGACGCAAATGAACTGAAATATGAACATATGTTAGATTATAAATTTGGTAGAAGAAATTAACAAATTATTACGAAATAATTAGGTTATATCCATACATCTGTCGGTCGGAG
>NW_026113328.1:0-29148 GCF_024323335.1 Lathyrus oleraceus | reverse complement strand
CACAATTCAATCAAATTTCATGGGTTTAACAGCAACATTTTCATCATTCCCCCAATTCAATCAAATTTCATGGTTTTAACAGCAAAATTTTCATCATTCCCACAATTCAATGGAATTTCATGGGTTTACAACAACATTTTTATCATTCCCAAACTTTTATCCAAATTTCATGGGTTTAACAACAACATTTTCATCATTTCCACAAATTAATCAATTTTCACGGGTTTAATAGCACTATTTTCATCATTTACACAATTAAATATCTTTCATGGTTTAACAACAACATTATCATCATTCCATAATTCATTCAACTTTCATGGGTTAAACAGCAACATTTTCATCATTCACACAATTCAATCAAATTTCAAGGGTTTAATAAAAAAATCTTCATTATTCACACAATTCAATCAAATTTCATGGGTTTAACAACACTATTTTCATAATTAACACAATTCATTCAAATTTCATGGATTTAATTGCAACTTTTTCATCATTCACACAATTCAATCAAATTTCATGGGTTTAACAACAACATTTTCATAATTCACACAATTCATTCAATTTTCATGGATTTAATAGCAACATTTTCATCATTCACACAATTCAATCAAATTTCATGGGTTTAACAACAAAATCTTCATCATTCACACAATTCAATCAAATTGCATGGGTTTAACGTCATCATTTTCATCATTCCCACAATTCAATCAAATTCCATGGGTTTAATAGCAGCGTTTTCATCATTCATTCAATTCAATCAAATTTATGGTTTTAAGAGCAACATTTTCATCAATTCCACAATTTAATCAAATTCCATGAGTTTAACAACAACATATTCATTGATCAAACAATTCAATATAATTTCATGGTTTTAATAGCAAAATTTTCATCATTCCACAATTCAATCAAATTTCATGGGTTTAACAACAACAATTTCATCATCCGCACATTTTAACCAATTTTCATGAGTTTAACAACAACAATTTCATCATTTTCACAATTCAATCAACTTTCATGGGTTTAACAACAACATTTTCATCATTGACACAATTCAATCAAATTTCATATGTTTAATAGCAACATTTTCATAATTTACACAATTCAATCAAATTTCATGGGTTTAACAGCAACATTTTCATCATTCCCCCAATTCAATCAAATTTCATGGGTTCAACAGCAAATTTTCATCATTCCCACAATTCAATGGAATTTCATGGGTTTATCAACAACATTTTTATCATTCCCAAACTTTTATCAAATTTCATGGGTTTAACAACAACATTTTCATCATTTCCACAAATTAATCAATTTTCACGGGTTTAATAGCACTATTTTCATCATTTACACAATTAAATATCTTTCATGGTTTAACAACAACATTATCATCATTCCCATAATTCATTCAACTTTCATGGGTTAAACAGCAACATTTTCATCATTCACACAATTCAATCAAATTTCAAGGGTTTAATAAAAAAATCTTCATTATTCACACAATTCAATCAAATTTCATGGGTTTAACAACACTATTTTCATAATTAACACAATTCATTCAAATTTCATGGATTTAATTGCAACTTTTTCATCATTCACACAATTCAATCAAATTTCATGGGTTTAACAACAACATTTTCATAATTCACACAATTCATTCAAATTTCATGGATTTAATAGCAACATTTTCATCATTCACACAATTCAATCAAATTTCATGGGTTTAACAACAAATCTTCATCATTCACACAATTCAATCAAATTGCATGGGTTTAACGTCATCATTTTCATCATTCCCACAATTCAATCAAATTCCATGGGTTTAATAGCAGCGTTTTCATCATTCATTCAATTCAATCAAATTTTATGGTTTTAAGAGCAACATTTTCATCAATTCCACAATTTAATCAAATTCCATGAGTTTAACAACAACATATTCATTGATCAAACAATTCAATAAATTTCATGGTTTTAATAGCAAAATTTTCATCATTCCCACAATTCAATCAAATTTCATGGGTTAACAACAACAATTTCATCATCCGCACATTTTAACCAATTTTCATGAGTTTAACAACAACAATTTCATCATTTTCACAATTCAATCAACTTTCATGGGTTTAACAACAACATTTTCATCATTGACACAATTCAATCAAATTTCATATGTTTAATAGCAACATTTTCATAATTTACACAATTCAATCAAATTTCATGGGTTTAACAGCAACATTTTCATCATTCCCCCAATTCAATCAAATTTCATGGGTTCAACAGCAAAATTTTCATCATTCCCACAATTCAATGGAATTTCATGGGTTTATCAACAACATTTTTATCATTCCCAAACTTTTATCAAATTTCATGGGTTTAACAACAACATTTTCATCATTTCCACAAATTAATCAATTTTCACGGGTTTAATAGCACTATTTTCATCATTTACACAATTAATATCTTTCATGGTTTAACAACAACATTATCATCATTCCCATAATTCATTCAACTTTCATGGGTTAAACAGCAACATTTTCATCATTCACACAATTCAATCAAATTTCAAGGGTTTAATAAAAAAATCTTCATTATTCACACAATTCAATCAAATTTCATGGGTTTAACAACACTATTTTCATAATTAACACAATTCATTCAAATTTCATGGATTTAATTGCAACTTTTTCATCATTCACACAATTCAATCAAATTTCATGGGTTTAACAACAACATTTTCATAATTCACACAATTCATTCAAATTTCATGGATTTAATAGCAACATTTTCATCATTCACACAATTCAATCAAATTTCATGGGTTTAACAACAAAATCTTCATCATTCACACAATTCAATCAAATTGCATGGGTTTAACGTCATCATTTTCATCATTCCCACAATTCAATCAAATTCCATGGGTTTAATAGCAGCGTTTTCATCATTCATTCAATTCAATCAAATTTTATGGTTTTAAGAGCAACATTTTCATCAATTCCACAATTTAATCAAATTCGATGAGTTTAACAACAACATATTCATTGATCAAACAATTCAATAAATTTCATGGTTTTAATAGCAAAATTTTCATCATTCCCACAATTCAATCAAATTTCATGGGTTTAACAACAACAATTTCATCATCCGCACATTTTAACCAATTTTCATGAGTTTAACAACAACAATTTCATCATTTTCACAATTCAATCAACTTTCATGGGTTTAACAACAACATTTTCATCATTGACACAATTCAATCAAATTTCATATGTTTAATAGCAACATTTTCATAATTTACACAATTCAATCAAATTTCATGGGTTTAACAGCAACATTTTCATCATTCCCCCAATTCAATCAAATTTCATGGGTTCAACAGCAAAATTTTCATCATTCCCACAATTCAATGGAATTTCATGGGTTTATCAACAACATTTTTATCATTCCCAAACTTTTACCAAATTTCATGGGTTTAACAACAACATTTTCATCATTTCCACAAATTAATCAATTTTCACGGGTTTAATAGCACTATTTTCATCATTTACACAATTAAATATCTTTCATGGTTTAACAACAACATTATCATCATTCCCATAATTCATTCAACTTTCATGGGTTAAACAGCAACATTTTCATCATTCACACAATTCAATCAAATTTCAAGGGTTTAATAAAAAATCTTCATTATTCACACAATTCAATCAAATTTCATGGGTTTAACAACACTATTTTCATAATTAACACAATTCATTCAAATTTCATGGATTTAATTGCAACTTTTTCATCATTCACACAATTCAATCAAATTTCATGGGTTTAACAACAACATTTTCATAATTCACACAATTCATTCAAATTTCATGGATTTAATAGCAACATTTTCATCATTCACACAATTCAATCAAATTTCATGGGTTTAACAACAAAATCTTCATCATTCACACAATTCAATCAAATTGCATGGGTTTAACGTCATCATTTTCATCATTCCCACAATTCAATCAAATTCCATGGGTTTAATAGCAGCGTTTTCATCATTCATTCAATTCAATCAAATTTTATGGTTTTAAGAGCAACATTTTCATCAATTCCACAATTTAATCAAATTCGATGAGTTTAACAACAACATATTCATTGATCAAACAATTCAATATAATTTCATGGTTTTAATAGCAAAATTTTCATCATTCCCACAATTCAATCAAATTTCATGGGGTTAACAACAACAATTTCATCATCCGCACATTTTAACCAATTTTCATGAGTTTAACAACAACAATTTCATCATTTTCACAATTCAATCAACTTTCATGGGTTTAACAACAACATTTTCATCATTGACACAATTCAATCAAATTTCATATGTTTAATAGCAACATTTTCATAATTTACACAATTCAATCAAATTTCATGGGTTTAACAGCAACATTTTCATCATTCCCCCAATTCAATCAAATTTCATGGGTTCAACAGCAAAATTTTCATCATTCCCACAATTCAATGGAATTTCATGGGTTTATCAACAACATTTTTATCATTCCCAAACTTTTATCAAATTTCATGGGTTTAACAACAACATTTTCATCATTTCCACAAATTAATCAATTTTCACGGGTTTAATAGCACTATTTTCATCATTTACACAATTAAATATCTTTCATGGTTTAACAACAACATTATCATCATTCCCATAATTCATTCAACTTTCATGGGTTAAACAGCAACATTTTCATCATTCACACAATTCAATCAAATTTCAAGGGTTTAATAAAAAAATCTTCATTATTCACACAATTCAATCAAATTTCATGGGTTTAACAACACTATTTTCATAATTAACACAATTCATTCAAATTTCATGGATTTAATTGCAACTTTTTCATCATTCACACAATTCAATCAAATTTCATGGGTTTAACAACAACATTTTCATAATTCACACAATTCATTCAAATTTCATGGATTTAATAGCAACATTTTCATCATTCACACAATTCAATCAAATTTCATGGGTTTAACAACAAAATCTTCATCATTCACACAATTCAATCAAATTGCATGGGTTTAACGTCATCATTTTCATCATTCCCACAATTCAATCAAATTCCATGGGTTTAATAGCAGCGTTTTCATCATTCATTCAATTCAATCAAATTTTATGGTTTTAAGAGCAACATTTTCATCAATTCCACAATTTAATCAAATTCCATGAGTTTAACAACAACATATTCATTGATCAAACAATTCAATAAATTTCATGGTTTTAATAGCAAAATTTTCATCATTCCCACAATTCAATCAAATTTCATGGGTTTAACAACAACAATTTCATCATCCGCACATTTTAACCAATTTTCATGAGTTTAACAACAACAATTTCATCATTTTCACAATTCAATCAACTTTCATGGGTTTAACAACAACATTTTCATCATTGACACAATTCAATCAAATTTCATATGTTTAATAGCAACATTTTCATAATTTACACAATTCAATCAAATTTCATGGGTTTAACAGCAACATTTTCATCATTCCCCCAATTCAATCAAATTTCATGGGTTCAACAGCAAAATTTTCATCATTCCCACAATTCAATGGAATTTCATGGGTTTATCAACAACATTTTTATCATTCCCAAACTTTTATCAAATTTCATGGGTTTAACAACAACATTTTCATCATTTCCACAAATTAATCAATTTTCACGGGTTTAATAGCACTATTTTCATCATTTACACAATTAAATATCTTTCATGGTTTAACAACAACATTATCATCATTCCCATAATTCATTCAACTTTCATGGGTTAAACAGCAACATTTTCATCATTCACACAATTCAATCAAATTTCAAGGGTTTATAAAAAAATCTTCATTATTCACACAATTCAATCAAATTTCATGGGTTTAACAACACTATTTTCATAATTAACACAATTCATTCAAATTTCATGGATTTAATTGCAACTTTTTCATCATTCACACAATTCAATCAAATTTCATGGGTTTAACAACAACATTTTCATAATTCACACAATTCATTCAAATTTCATGGATTTAATAGCAACATTTTCATCATTCACACAATTCAATCAAATTTCATGGGTTTAACAACAAAATCTTCATCATTCACACAATCAAATTGCATGGGTTTAACGTCATCATTTTCATCATTCCCACAATTCAATCAAATTCCATGGGTTTAATAGCAGCGTTTTCATCATTCATTCAATTCAATCAAATTTTATGGTTTTAAGAGCAACATTTTCATCAATTCCACAATTTAATCAAATTCATGAGTTTAACAACAACATATTCATTGATCAAACAATTCAATAATTTCATGGTTTTAATAGCAAATTTTCATCATTCCCACAATTCAATCAAATTTCATGGGGTTAACAACAACAATTTCATCATCCGCACATTTTAACCAATTTTCATGAGTTTAACAACAACAATTTCATCATTTTCACAATTCAATCAACTTTCATGGGTTTAACAACAACATTTTCATCATTGACACAATTCAATCAAATTTCATATGTTTAATAGCAACATTTTCATAATTTACACAATTCAATCAAATTTCATGGGTTTAACAGCAACATTTTCATCATTCCCCCAATTCAATCAAATTTCATGGGTTCAACAGCAAAATTTTCATCATTCCCACAATTCAATGGAATTTCATGGGTTTATCAACAACATTTTTATCATTCCCAAACTTTTATCAAATTTCATGGGTTTAACAACAACATTTTCATCATTTCCACAAATTAATCAATTTTCACGGGTTTAATAGCACTATTTTCATCATTTACACAATTAAATATCTTTCATGGTTTAACAACAACATTATCATCATTCCCATAATTCATTCAACTTTCATGGGTTAAACAGCAACATTTTCATCATTCACACAATTCAATCAAATTTCAAGGGTTTAATAAAAAAATCTTCATTATTCACACAATTCAATCAAATTTCATGGGTTTAACAACACTATTTTCATAATTAACACAATTCATTCAAATTTCATGGATTTAATTGCAACTTTTTCATCATTCACACAATTCAATCAAATTTCATGGGTTTAACAACAACATTTTCATAATTCACACAATTCATTCAAATTTCATGGATTTAATAGCAACATTTTCATCATTCACACAATTCAATCAAATTTCATGGGTTTAACAACAAAATCTTCATCATTCACACAATTCAATCAAATTGCATGGGTTTAACGTCATCATTTCATCATTCCCACAATTCAATCAAATTCCATGGGTTTAATAGCAGCGTTTTCATCATTCATTCAATTCAATCAAATTTTATGGTTTTAAGAGCAACATTTTCATCAATTCCACAATTTAATCAAATTCGATGAGTTTAACAACAACATATTCATTGATCAAACAATTCAATATAATTTCATGGTTTTAATAGCAAAATTTTCATCATTCCCACAATTCAATCAAATTTCATGGGTTAACAACAACAATTTCATCATCCGCACATTTTAACCAATTTTCATGAGTTTAACAACAACAATTTCATCATTTTCACAATTCAATCAACTTTCATGGGTTTAACAACAACATTTTCATCATTGACACAATTCAATCAAATTTCATATGTTTAATAGCAACATTTTCATAATTTACACAATTCAATCAAATTTCATGGGTTTAACAGCAACATTTTCATCATTCCCCCAATTCAATCAAATTTCATGGGTTCAACAGCAAAATTTTCATCATTCCCACAATTCAATGGAATTTCATGGGTTTATCAACAACATTTTTATCATTCCCAAACTTTTACCAAATTTCATGGGTTTAACAACAACATTTTCATCATTTCCACAAATTAATCAATTTTCACGGGTTTAATAGCACTATTTTCATCATTTACACAATTAAATATCTTTCATGGTTTAACAACAACATTATCATCATTCCCATAATTCATTCAACTTTCATGGGTTAAACAGCAACATTTTCATCATTCACACAATTCAATCAAATTTCAAGGGTTTAATAAAAAAATCTTCATTATTCACACAATTCAATCAAATTTCATGGGTTTAACAACACTATTTTCATAATTAACACAATTCATTCAAATTTCATGGATTTAATTGCAACTTTTTCATCATTCACACAATTCAATCAAATTTCATGGGTTTAACAACAACATTTTCATAATTCACACAATTCATTCAAATTTCATGGATTTAATAGCAACATTTTCATAATTCACACAATTCAATCAAATTTCATGGGTTTAACAACAAAATCTTCATCATTCACACAATTCAATCAAATTGCATGGGTTTAACGTCATCATTTTCATCATTCCCACAATTCAATCAAATTCCATGGGTTTAATAGCAGCGTTTTCATCATTCATTCAATTCAATCAAATTTTATGGTTTTAAGAGCAACATTTTCATCAATTCCACAATTTAATCAAATTCGATGAGTTTAACAACAACATATTCATTGATCAAACAATTCAATATAATTTCATGGTTTTAATAGCAAAATTTTCATCATTCCCACAATTCAATCAAATTTCATGGGTTTAACAACAACAATTTCATCATCCGCACATTTTAACCAATTTTCATGAGTTTAACAACAACAATTTCATCATTTTCACAATTCAATCAACTTTCATGGGTTTAACAACAACATTTTCATCATTGACACAATTCAATCAAATTTCATATGTTTAATAGCAACATTTTCATAATTTACACAATTCAATCAAATTTCATGGGTTTAACAGCAACATTTTCATCATTCCCCCAATTCAATCAAATTTCATGGGTTCAACAGCAAAATTTTCATCATTCCCACAATTCAATCAAATTTCATGGGTTTAACAACAAAATCTTCATCATTCACACAATTCAATAAAATTTCATGGGTTTAACAACAAAATCTTCATCATTCACACAATTCAATCAAATTGCATGGGTTTAACGTCAACATTTTCATCATTCCCATAATTCAATCAAATTCCATGGGTTTAATAGCAGCGTTTTCATCATTCATTCAATTCAATCAAATTTTATGGTTTTAAGAGCAACATTTTCATCATTCCACAATTCAATCAAATTCCATGAGTTTAACAACAACATATTCATTATTCACACAATTCAATAAAATTTCATGGTTTTAATAGCAAAATTTTCATCATTCCCACAATTCAATGGAATTTCATGGGTTTAACAACAACATTTTTATCATTCCCAAACTTTTATCAAATTTCATGGGTTTAACAACAACATTTTCATCATTTCCACAAATTAATCAATTTTCACGGGTTTAATAGCACTATTTTCATCATTTACACAATTAAATATCTTTCATGGTTTAACAACAACATTATCATCATTCCCATAATTCATTCAACTTTCATGGGTTAAACAGCAACATTTTCATCATTCACACAATTCAATCAAATTTCAAGGGTTTAATAAAAAATCTTCATCATTCACACAATTCAATCAAATTTCATGGGTTTAACAACACATTTTCATAATTAACACAATTCATTCAAATTTCATGGATTTAATTGCAACTTTTTCATCATTCACACAATTCAATCAAATTACATGGGTTTTACAACAAAATCTTCATCATTCAGACAATTCAATCAAATTGCATGGGTTTAACGTCATCATTTTCATCATTCCCACAATTCAATCAAATTCCATGGGTTTAATAGCAGCGTTTTCATCATTCATTCAATTCAATCAAATTTTATGGTTTTAAGAGCAACATTTTTATCAATTCCACAATTTAATCAAATTCGATGAGTTTAACAACAACATATTCATTGATCAAACAATTCAATATAATTTCATGGTTTTAATAGCAAAATTTTCATCATTCCCACAATTCAATCAAATTTCATGGGGTTAACAACAACAATTTCATCATCCGCACATTTTAACCAATTTTCATGAGTTTAACAACAACAATTTCATCATTTTCACAATTCAATCAACTTTCATGGGTTTAACAACAACATTTTCATCATTGACACAATTCAATCAAATTTCATATGTTTAATAGCAACATTTTCATAATTTACACAATTCAATCAAATTTCATGGGTTTAACAGCAACATTTTCATCATTCCCCCAATTCAATCAAATTTCATGGGTTCAACAGCAAAATTTTCATCATTCCCACAATTCAATGGAATTTCATGGGTTTATCAACAACATTTTTATCATTCCCAAACTTTTACCAAATTTCATGGGTTTAACAACAACATTTTCATCATTTCCACAAATTAATCAATTTTCACGGGTTTAATAGCACTATTTTCATCATTTACACAATTAAATATCTTTCATGGTTTAACAACAACATTATCATCATTCCCATAATTCATTCAACTTTCATGGGTTAAACAGCAACATTTTCATCATTCACACAATTCAATCAAATTTCAAGGGTTTAATAAAAAAATCTTCATTATTCACACAATTCAATCAAATTTCATGGGTTTAACAACACTATTTTCATAATTAACACAATTCATTCAAATTTCATGGATTTAATTGCAACTTTTTCATCATTCACACAATTCAATCAAATTTCATGGGTTTAACAACAACATTTTCATAATTCACACAATTCATTCAAATTTCATGGGTTTAACAACAAAATCTTCATCATTCACACAATTCAATCAAATTTCATGGGTTTAACAACAAAATCTTCATCATTCACACAATTCAATCAAATTGCATGGGTTTAACGTCATCATTTTCATCATTCCCACAATTCAATCAAATTCCATGGGTTTAATAGCAGCGTTTTCATCATTCATTCAATTCAATCAAATTTTATGGTTTTAAGAGCAACATTTTCATCAATTCCACAATTTAATCAAATTCGATGAGTTTAACAACAACATATTCATTGATCAAACAATTCAATATAATTTCATGGTTTTAATAGCAAAATTTTCATCATTCCCACAATTCAATCAAATTTCATGGGTTAACAACAACAATTTCATCATCCGCACATTTTAACCAATTTTCATGAGTTTAACAACAACAATTTCATCATTTTCACAATTCAATCAACTTTCATGGGTTTAACAACAACATTTTCATCATTGACACAATTCAATCAAATTTCATATGTTTAATAGCAACATTTTCATAATTTACACAATTCAATCAAATTTCATGGGTTTAACAGCAACATTTTCATCATTCCCCCAATTCAATCAAATTTCATGGGTTCAACAGCAAAATTTTCATCATTCCCACAATTCAATGGAATTTCATGGGTTTATCAACAACATTTTTATCATTCCCAAACTTTTACCAAATTTCATGGGTTTAACAACAACATTTTCATCATTTCCACAAATTAATCAATTTTCACGGGTTTAATAGCACTATTTTCATCATTTACACAATTAAATATCTTTCATGGTTTAACAACAACATTATCATCATTCCCATAATTCATTCAACTTTCATGGGTTAAACAGCAACATTTTCATCATTCACACAATTCAATCAAATTTCAAGGGTTTAATAAAAAAATCTTCATTATTCACACAATTCAATCAAATTTCATGGGTTTAACAACACTATTTTCATAATTAACACAATTCATTCAAATTTCATGGATTTAATTGCAACTTTTTCATCATTCACACAATTCAATCAAATTTCATGGGTTTAACAACAACATTTTCATAATTCACACAATTCATTCAAATTTCATGGATTTAATAGCAACATTTTCATCATTCACACAATTCAATCAAATTTCATGGGTTTAACAACAAAATCTTCATCATTCACACAATTCAATCAAATTGCATGGGTTTAACGTCATCATTTTCATCATTCCCACAATTCAATCAAATTCCATGGGTTTAATAGCAGCGTTTTCATCATTCATTCAATTCAATCAAATTTTATGGTTTTAAGAGCAACATTTTCATCAATTCCACAATTTAATCAAATTCGATGAGTTTAACAACAACATATTCATTGATCAAACAATTCAATATAATTTCATGGTTTTAATAGCAAAATTTTCATCATTCCCACAATTCAATCAAATTTCATGGGGTTAACAACAACAATTTCATCATCCGCACATTTTAACCAATTTTCATGAGTTTAACAACAACAATTTCATCATTTTCACAATTCAATCAACTTTCATGGGTTTAACAACAACATTTTCATCATTGACACAATTCAATCAAATTTCATATGTTTAATAGCAACATTTTCATAATTTACACAATTCAATCAAATTTCATGGGTTTAACAGCAACATTTTCATCATTCCCCCAATTCAATCAAATTTCATGGGTTCAACAGCAAAATTTTCATCATTCCCACAATTCAATGGAATTTCATGGGTTTATCAACAACATTTTTATCATTCCCAAACTTTTATCAAATTTCATGGGTTTAACAACAACATTTTCATCATTTCCACAAATTAATCAATTTTCACGGGTTTAATAGCACTATTTTCATCATTTACACAATTAAATATCTTTCATGGTTTAACAACAACATTATCATCATTCCCATAATTCATTCAACTTTCATGGGTTAAACAGCAACATTTTCATCATTCACACAATTCAATCAAATTTCAAGGGTTTAATAAAAAAATCTTCATTATTCACACAATTCAATCAAATTTCATGGGTTTAACAACACTATTTTCATAATTAACACAATTCATTCAAATTTCATGGATTTAATTGCAACTTTTTCATCATTCACACAATTCAATCAAATTTCATGGGTTTAACAACAACATTTTCATAATTCACACAATTCATTCAAATTTCATGGATTTAATAGCAACATTTTCATCATTCACACAATTCAATCAAATTTCATGGGTTTAACAACAAAATCTTCATCATTCACACAATTCAATCAAATTGCATGGGTTTAACGTCATCATTTTCATCATTCCCACAATTCAATCAAATTCCATGGGTTTAATAGCAGCGTTTTCATCATTCATTCAATTCAATCAAATTTTATGGTTTTAAGAGCAACATTTTCATCAATTCCACAATTTAATCAAATTCGATGAGTTTAACAACAACATATTCATTGATCAAACAATTCAATATAATTTCATGGTTTTAATAGCAAAATTTTCATCATTCCCACAATTCAATCAAATTTCATGGGGTTAACAACAACAATTTCATCATCCGCACATTTTAACCAATTTTCATGAGTTTAACAACAACAATTTCATCATTTTCACAATTCAATCAACTTTCATGGGTTTAACAACAACATTTTCATCATTGACACAATTCAATCAAATTTCATATGTTTAATAGCAACATTTTCATAATTTACACAATTCAATCAAATTTCATGGGTTTAACAGCAACATTTTCATCATTCCCCCAATTCAATCAAATTTCATGGGTTCAACAGCAAAATTTTCATCATTCCCACAATTCAATGGAATTTCATGGGTTTATCAACAACATTTTTATCATTCCCAAACTTTTACCAAATTTCATGGGTTTAACAACAACATTTTCATCATTTCCACAAATTAATCAATTTTCACGGGTTTAATAGCACTATTTTCATCATTTACACAATTAATATCTTTCATGGTTTAACAACAACATTATCATCATTCCCATAATTCATTCAACTTTCATGGGTTAAACAGCAACATTTTCATCATTCACACAATTCAATCAAATTTCAAGGGTTTAATAAAAAAATCTTCATTATTCACACAATTCAATCAAATTTCATGGGTTTAACAACACTATTTTCATAATTAACACAATTCATTCAAATTTCATGGATTTAATTGCAACTTTTTCATCATTCACACAATTCAATCAAATTTCATGGGTTTAACAACAACATTTTCATAATTCACACAATTCATTCAAATTTCATGGATTTAATAGCAACATTTTCATCATTCACACAATTCAATCAAATTTCATGGGTTTAACAACAAAATCTTCATCATTCACACAATTCAATCAAATTGCATGGGTTTAACGTCATCATTTTCATCATTCCCACAATTCAATCAAATTCCATGGGTTTAATAGCAGCGTTTTCATCATTCATTCAATTCAATCAAATTTTATGGTTTTAAGAGCAACATTTTCATCAATTCCACAATTTAATCAAATTCGATGAGTTTAACAACAACATATTCATTGATCAAACAATTCAATATAATTTCATGGTTTTAATAGCAAATTTTCATCATTCCCACAATTCAATCAAATTTCATGGGTTAACAACAACAATTTCATCATCCGCACATTTTAACCAATTTTCATGAGTTTAACAACAACAATTTCATCATTTTCACAATTCAATCAACTTTCATGGGTTTAACAACAACATTTTCATCATTGACACAATTCAATCAAATTTCATATGTTTAATAGCAACATTTTCATAATTTACACAATTCAATCAAATTTCATGGGTTTAACAGCAACATTTTCATCATTCCCCCAATTCAATCAAATTTCATGGGTTCAACAGCAAAATTTTCATCATTCCCACAATTCAATGGAATTTCATGGGTTTATCAACAACATTTTTATCATTCCCAAACTTTTACCAAATTTCATGGGTTTAACAACAACATTTTCATCATTTCCACAAATTAATCAATTTTCACGGGTTTAATAGCACTATTTTCATCATTTACACAATTAAATATCTTTCATGGTTTAACAACAACATTATCATCATTCCCATAATTCATTCAACTTTCATGGGTTAAACAGCAACATTTTCATCATTCACACAATTCAATCAAATTTCAAGGGTTTAATAAAAAAATCTTCATTATTCACACAATTCAATCAAATTTCATGGGTTTAACAACACTATTTTCATAATTAACACAATTCATTCAAATTTCATGGATTTAATTGCAACTTTTTCATCATTCACACAATTCAATCAAATTTCATGGGTTTAACAACAACATTTTCATAATTCACACAATTCATTCAAATTTCATGGATTTAATAGCAACATTTTCATCATTCACACAATTCAATCAAATTTCATGGGTTTAACAACAAAATCTTCATCATTCACACAATTCAATCAAATTGCATGGGTTTAACGTCATCATTTTCATCATTCCCACAATTCAATCAAATTCCATGGGTTTAATAGCAGCGTTTTCATCATTCATTCAATTCAATCAAATTTTATGGTTTTAAGAGCAACATTTTCATCAATTCCACAATTTAATCAAATTCGATGAGTTTAACAACAACATATTCATTGATCAAACAATTCAATATAATTTCATGGTTTTAATAGCAAAATTTTCATCATTCCCACAATTCAATCAAATTTCATGGGTTTAACAACAACAATTTCATCATCCGCATATTTTAACCAATTTTCATGAGTTTAACAACAACAATTTCATCATTTTCATAATTCAATCAACTTTCATGGGTTTAACAACAACATTTTCATCATTCACACAATTCAATCAAATTTCATGGGTTTAACAACAACATTTTCATCATTCCCATAATTCATTCAAATTTCATGGGTTAAACAGCATCATTTTCATCATTCACACAATTCAATCAAATTTCAAGGGTTTAACAACAAATTTTCATCATTCACACAATTCAATCAAATTTCATGGGTTTAACAACAAAATCTTCATCATTCACACAATTCAATAAAATTTCATGGGTTTAACAACAAAATCTTCATCATTCACACAATTCAATCAAATTGCATGGGTTTAACGTCAACATTTTCATCATTCCCATAATTCAATCAAATTCCATGGGTTTAATAGCAGCGTTTTCATCATTCATTCAATTCAATCAAATTTTATGGTTTTAAGAGCAACATTTTCATCAATTCCACAATTCAATCAAATTCCATGAGTTTAACAACAACATATTCATTATTCACACAATTCAATAAAATTTCATGGTTTTAATAGCAAAATTTTCATCATTCCCACAATTCAATCGAATTTCATGGGTTTAACAACAACATTTTTATCATTCCCAAACTTTAATCAAATTTCATGGGTTTAACAACAACATTTTCATCATTCCACAATTAATCAATTTTCACGGGTTTAATAGCACTATTTCATCATTTACACAATTAAATCTTTCATGGTTTAACACAACATTTCATCATTCCCATAATTCATTCAAATTCATGGTTTAAACAGCAACATTTTCATCATTCACACAATTCAATCAAATTTCAAGGGTTTAATAAAAAATCTTCATTATTCACACAATTCAATCAAATTTCATGGGTTTAACAACACATTTTCATAATTCACACAATTCATTCAAATTTCATGGATTTAATTGCAACATTTTCATCATTCACACAATTCAATCAAATTTCATGGGTTTTACAACAAATCTTCATCATTCACACAATTCAATCAAATTGCATGGGTTTAACGTCATCATTTTCATCATTCCCACAATTCAATCAAATTCCATGGGTTTAATAGCAGCGTTTTCATCATTCATTCAATTCAATCAAATTTTATGGTTTTAAGAGCAACATTTTCATCAATTCCACAATTTAATCAAATTCGATGAGTTTAACAACAACATATTCATTGATCAAACAATTCAATATAATTTCATGGTTTTAATAGCAAAATTTTCATCATTCCCACAATTCAATCAAATTTCATGGGTTTAACAACAACAATTTCATCATCCGCACATTTTAACCAATTTTCATGAGTTTAACAACAACAATTTCATCATTTTCACAATTCAATCAACTTTCATGGGTTTAACAACAACATTTTCATCATTGACACAATTCAATCAAATTTCATATGTTTAATAGCAACATTTTCATAATTTACACAATTCAATCAAATTTCATGGGTTTAACAGCAACATTTTCATCATTCCCCCAATTCAATCAAATTTCATGGGTTCAACAGCAAAATTTTCATCATTCCCACAATTCAATGGAATTTCATGGGTTTATCAACAACATTTTATCATTCCCAAACTTTTACCAAATTTCATGGGTTTAACAACAACATTTTCATCATTTCCACAAATTAATCAATTTTCACGGGTTTAATAGCACTATTTTCATCATTTACACAATTAAATATCTTTCATGGTTTAACAACAACATTATCATCATTCCCATAATTCATTCAACTTTCATGGGTTAAACAGCAACATTTTCATCATTCACACAGTTCAATCAAATTTCAAGGGTTTAATAAAAAAATCTTCATTATTCACACAATTCAATCAAATTTCATGGGTTTAACAACACTATTTTCATAATTAACACAATTCATTCAAATTTCATGGATTTAATTGCAACTTTTTCATCATTCACACAATTCAATCAAATTTCATGGATTTAACAACAACATTTTCATAATTCACACAATTCATTCAAATTTCATGGGTTTAACAACAAAATCTTCATCATTCACACAATTCAATCAAATTTCATGGGTTTAACAACAAAATCTTCATCATTCACACAATTCAATCAAATTGCATGGGTTTAACGTCATCATTTTCATCATTCCCACAATTCAATCAAATTCCATGGGTTTAATAGCAGCGTTTTCATCATTCATTCAATTCAATCAAATTTTATGGTTTTAAGAGCAACATTTTCATCAATTCCACAATTTAATCAAATTCGATGAGTTTAACAACAACATATTCATTGATCAACAATTCAATATAATTTCATGGTTTTAATAGCAAAATTTTCATCATTCCCACAATTCAATCAAATTTCATGGGTTAACAACAACAATTTCATCATCCGCACATTTTAACCAATTTTCATGAGTTTAACAACAACAATTTCATCATTTTCACAATTCAATCAACTTTCATGGGTTTAACAACAACATTTTCATCATTGACACAATTCAATCAAATTTCATATGTTTAATAGCAACATTTTCATAATTTACACAATTCAATCAAATTTCATGGGTTTAACAGCAACATTTTCATCATTCCCCCAATTCAATCAAATTTCATGGGTTCAACAGCAAAATTTTCATCATTCCCACAATTCAATGGAATTTCATGGGTTTATCAACAACATTTTTATCATTCCCAAACTTTTACAAATTTCATGGGTTTAACAACAACATTTTCATCATTTCCACAAATTAATCAATTTTCACGGGTTTAATAGCACTATTTTCATCATTTACACAATTAAATATCTTTCATGGTTTAACAACAACATTATCATCATTCCCATAATTCATTCAACTTTCATGGGTTAAACAGCAACATTTTCATCATTCACACAATTCAATCAAATTTCAAGGGTTTAATAAAAAAATCTTCATTATTCACACAATTCAATCAAATTTCATGGGTTTAACAACACTATTTTCATAATTAACACAATTCATTCAAATTTCATGGATTTAATTGCAACTTTTTCATCATTCACACAATTCAATCAAATTTCATGGGTTTAACAACAACATTTTCATAATTCACACAATTCATTCAAATTTCATGGATTTAATAGCAACATTTCATCATTCACACAATTCAATCAAATTTCATGGGTTTAACAACAAAATCTTCATCATTCACACAATTCAATCAAATTGCATGGGTTTAACGTCATCATTTTCATCATTCCCACAATTCAATCAAATTCCATGGGTTTAATAGCAGCGTTTTCATCATTCATTCAATTCAATCAAATTTTATGGTTTTAAGAGCAACATTTTCATCAATTCCACAATTTAATCAAATTCGATGAGTTTAACAACAACATATTCATTGATCAAACAATTCAATATAATTTCATGGTTTTAATAGCAAAATTTTCATCATTCCCACAATTCAATCAAATTTCATGGGGTTAACAACAACAATTTCATCATCCGCACATTTTAACCAATTTTCATGAGTTTAACAACAACAATTTCATCATTTTCACAATTCAATCAACTTTCATGGGTTTAACAACAACATTTTCATCATTGACACAATTCAATCAAATTTCATATGTTTAATAGCAACATTTTCATAATTTACACAATTCAATCAAATTTCATGGGTTTAACAGCAACATTTTCATCATTCCCCCAATTCAATCAAATTTCATGGGTTCAACAGCAAAATTTTCATCATTCCCACAATTCAATGGAATTTCATGGGTTTATCAACAACATTTTTATCATTCCCAAACTTTTACCAAATTTCATGGGTTTAACAACAACATTTTCATCATTTCCACAAATTAATCAATTTTCACGGGTTTAATAGCACTATTTTCATCATTTACACAATTAAATATCTTTCATGGTTTAACAACAACATTATCATCATTCCCATAATTCATTCAACTTTCATGGGTTAAACAGCAACATTTTCATCATTCACACAATTCAATCAAATTTCAAGGGTTTAATAAAAAAATCTTCATTATTCACACAATTCAATCAAATTTCATGGGTTTAACAACACTATTTTCATAATTAACACAATTCATTCAAATTTCATGGATTTAATTGCAACTTTTTCATCATTCACACAATTCAATCAAATTTCATGGGTTTAACAACAACATTTTCATAATTCACACAATTCATTCAAATTTCATGGATTTAATAGCAACATTTTCATAATTCACACAATTCAATCAAATTTCATGGGTTTAACAACAAAATCTTCATCATTCACACAATTCAATCAAATTGCATGGGTTTAACGTCATCATTTTCATCATTCCCACAATTCAATCAAATTCCATGGGTTTAATAGCAGCGTTTTCATCATTCATTCAATTCAATCAAATTTTATGGTTTTAAGAGCAACATTTTCATCAATTCCACAATTTAATCAAATTCGATGAGTTTAACAACAACATATTCATTGATCAAACAATTCAATATAATTTCATGGTTTTAATAGCAAAATTTTCATCATTCCCACAATTCAATCAAATTTCATGGGTTTAACAACAACAATTTCATCATCCGCACATTTTAACCAATTTTCATGAGTTTAACAACAACAATTTCATCATTTTCACAATTCAATCAACTTTCATGGGTTTAACAACAACATTTTCATCATTGACACAATTCAATCAAATTTCATATGTTTAATAGCAACATTTTCATAATTTACACAATTCAATCAAATTTCATGGGTTTAACAGCAACATTTTCATCATTCCCCCAATTCAATCAAATTTCATGGGTTCAACAGCAAAATTTTCATCATTCCCACAATTCAATGGAATTTCATGGGTTTATCAACAACATTTTTATCATTCCCAAACTTTTATCAAATTTCATGGGTTTAACAACAACATTTTCATCATTTCCACAAATTAATAAATTTTCACGGGTTTAATAGCACTATTTTCATCATTTACACAATTAAATATCTTTCATGGTTTAACAACAACATTATCATCATTCCCATAATTCATTCAACTTTCATGGGTTAAACAACAACATTTTCATCATTCACACAATTCAATCAAATTTCAAGGGTTTAATAAAAAAATCTTCATTATTCACACAATTCAATCAAATTTCATGGGTTTAACAACACTATTTTCATAATTAACACAATTCATTCCAAATTCATGGATTTAATTGCAACTTTTTCATCATTCACACAATTCAATCAAATTTCATGGGTTTTACAACAAAATCTTCATCATTCACACAATTCAATCAAATTGCATGGGTTTAACGTCAACATTTTCATCATTCCCACAATTCAATCAAATTCCATGGGTTTAATAGCAGCGTTTTCATCATTCATTCAATTCAATCAAATTTTATGGTTTTAAGAGCAACATTTTCATCAATCCCACAATTCAATCAAATTCCATGAGTTTAACAACAACATATTCATTATTCACACAATTCAATAAAATTTCATGGTTTTAATAGCAAAATATTCATCATTCCCACAATTCAATCAAATTTCATGGGTTTAACAACAACAATTTCATCATGCGCACATTTTAACCAATATTCATGAGTTTAACAACAATAATTTCATCATTTCCACAAATCAATCAATTTTCGCGGGTTTAATAGCACTATTTTCATCATTTACACAATTAAATATATTTCATGGGTTCAACAACAACATTTTCATCATTCCCATAATTCATTCAAATTTCATGGGTTAAACAGCATCATTTTCATCATTCACACAATTCAATCAAATTTCAAGGGTTTAGCAACAAAATCTTCATCATTCACACAATTCAATCAAATTTCATGGGTTTAACAACAAAATCTTCATCATTCACACAATTCAATCAAATTTCATGGGTTTAACAACAAAATCTT
The DNA here is from genome assembly GCF_024323335.1 of Lathyrus oleraceus. Classification (NCBI taxonomy): domain Eukaryota; kingdom Viridiplantae; phylum Streptophyta; class Magnoliopsida; order Fabales; family Fabaceae; genus Lathyrus; species Lathyrus oleraceus. The sequence goes on along the minus strand of NW_026113328.1, from coordinate 7,743 downwards.
CATCATTCACACAATTCAATCAAATTGCATGGGTTTAACGTCAACATTTTCATCATTCCCACAATTCAATCAAATTCCATGGGTTTAATAGCAGCGTTTTCATCATTCATTCAATTCAATCAAATTTTATGGTTTTAAGAGCAACATTTTCATCAATCCCACAATTCAATCAAATTCCATGAGTTTAACAACAACATATTCATTATTCACACAATTCAATAAAATTTCATGGTTTTAATAGCAAAATATTCATCATTCCCACAATTCAATCAAATTTCATGGGTTTAACAACAACAATTTCATCATGCGCACATTTTAACCAATATTCATGAGTTTAACAACAATAATTTCATCATTTCCACAAATCAATCAATTTTCGCGGGTTTAATAGCACTATTTTCATCATTTACACAATTAAATATATTTCATGGGTTCAACAACAACATTTTCATCATTCCCATAATTCATTCAAATTTCATGGGTTAAACAGCATCATTTTCATCATTCACACAATTCAATCAAATTTCAAGGGTTTAGCAACAAAATCTTCATCATTCACACAATTCAATCAAATTTCATGGGTTTAACAACAAAATCTTCATCATTCACACAATTCAATCAAATTTCATGGGTTTAACAACAAAATCTTCATCATTCACACAATTCAATCAAATTGCATGGGTTTAACGTCAACATTTTCATCATTCCCACAATTTAATCAAATTCCATGGGTTTAATAGCAGCGTTTTCATCATTCATTCAATTCAATCAAATTTTATGGTTTTAAGAGCAACATTTTCATCAATTCCACAATTCAATCAAATTCCATGAGTTTAACAACAACATATTCATTATTCACACAATTCAATAAAATTTCATGGTTTTAATAGCAAAATTTCATCATTCCCACAATTCAATCAAATTTCATGGGTTTAACAACAACAATTTCATCATGCGCACATTTTAACCAATATTCATGAGTTTAACAACATATTTCATCATTTCCACAAATCAATCAATTTTCGGGTTAATAGCACTATTTTCATCATTTACACAATTAATATATTTCATGGGTTCAACAACAACATTTTCATCATTCCCATAATTCATTCAAATTTCATGGGTTAAACAGCAACATTTTCATCATTCACACAATTCAATCAAATTTCAAGGGTTTAACAACAAATCTTCATCATTCACACAATTCAATCAAATTTCATGGGTTTAACAACAAAATCTTCATCATTCACACAATTCAATCAAATTTCATGGGTTTAACAACAAAATCTTCATCATTCACACAATTCAATCAAATTGCATGGGTTTAACGTCAACATTTTCATCATTCCCACAATTCAATCAAATTCCATGGGTTTAATAGCAGCGTTTTCATCATTCATTCAATTCAATCAATTTTATGGTTTTAAGAGCAACATTTTCATCAATTCCACAATTCAATCAAATTCCATGAGTTTAACAACAACATATTCATTATTCGCACAATTCAATAAAATTTCATGGTTTAATAGCAAAATATTCATCATTCCCACAATTCATTCAACTTTCATGGGTTAAACAGCAACATTTTCATCATTCACACAATTCAATCAAATTTCAAGGGTTAATAAAAAAATCTTCATTATTCACACAATTCAATCAAATTTCATGGGTTTAACAACACTATTTTCATAATAACACAATTCATTCAAATTTCATGGATTTAATTGCAACTTTTTCATCATTCACACAATTCAATCAAATTTCATGGGTTTAACAACAACATTTTCATAATTCACACAATTCATTCAAATTTCATGGATTTAATAGCAACATTTTCATAATTCACACAATTCAATCAAATTTCATGGGTTTAACAACAAAATCTTCATCATTCACACAATTCAATCAAATTGCATGGGTTTAACGTCATCATTTTCATCATTCCCACAATTCAATCAAATTCCATGGGTTTAATAGCAGCGTTTTCATCATTCATTCAATTCAATCAAATTTTATGGTTTTAAGAGCAACATTTTCATCAATTCCACAATTTAATCAAATTCGATGAGTTTAACAACAACATATTCATTGATCAAACAATTCAATATAATTTCATGGTTTTAATAGCAAAATTTTCATCATTCCCACAATTCAATCAAATTTCATGGGTTTAACAACAACAATTTCATCATCCGCACATTTTAACCAATTTTCATGAGTTTAACAACAACAATTTCATCATTTTCACAATTCAATCAACTTTCATGGGTTTAACAACAACATTTTCATCATTGACACAATTCAATCAAATTTCATATGTTTAATAGCAACATTTTCATAATTTACACAATTCAATCAAATTTCATGGGTTTAACAGCAACATTTTCATCATTCCCCCAATTCAATCAAATTTCATGGGTTCAACAGCAAATTTTCATCATTCCCACAATTCAATGGAATTTCATGGGTTTATCAACAACATTTTTATCATTCCCAAACTTTTATCAAATTTCATGGGTTTAACAACAACATTTTCATCATTTCCACAAATTAATAATTTTCACGGGTTTAATAGCACTATTTTCATCATTTACACAATTAAATATCTTTCATGGTTTAACAACAACATTATCATCATTCCCATAATTCATTCAACTTTCATGGTTAAACAGCAACATTTTCATCATTCACACAATTCAATCAAATTTCAAGGGTTTAATAAAAAAATCTTCATTATTCACACAATTCAATCAAATTTCATGGGTTTAACAACACTATTTTCATAATTAACACAATTCATTCAAATTCATGGATTTAATTGCAACTTTTTCATCATTCACACAATTCAATCAAATTTCATGGGTTTAACAACAAAATCTTCATCATTCACACAATTCAATCAATTGCATGGTTTAACGTCAACATTTTCATCATTCCCACAATTCAATCAAATTCCATGGGTTTAATAGCAGCGTTTTCATCATTCATACAATTCAATCAAATTTTATGGTTTTAAGAGCAACATTTTCATCAATCCCACAATTCAATCAAATTCCATGAGTTTAACAACAACATATTCATTATTCACACAATTCAATAAAATTTCATGGTTTTAATAGCAAAATTTCATCATTCCCACAATTCAATCAAATTTCATGGGTTTAACAACAACAATTTCATCATGCGCACATTTTAACCATATTCATGAGTTTAACAACAATATTTCATCATTTCCACAAATCAATCAATTTTCGTGGGTTTAAATAGCACTATTTTCATCATTTACACAATTAATATATTTCATGGGTTCAACAACAACATTTTCATCATTCCCATAATTCATTCAAATTTCATGGTTTAAACAGCATCATTTTCATCATTCACACAATTCAATCAAATTTCAAGGGTTTAACAACAAAATCTTCATCATTCACACAATTCAATCAAATTTCATGGGTTTAACAACAAAATCTTCATCATTCACACAATTCAATCAAATTTCATGGGTTTAACAACAAAATCTTCATCATTCACACAATTCAATCAAATTGCATGGGTTTAACGTCAACATTTTCATCATTCCCACAATTCAATCAAATTCCATGGGTTTAATAGCAGCGTTTTCATCATTCATTCAATTCAATCAAATTTTATGGTTTTAAGAGCAACATTTTCATCAATCCCACAATTCAATCAAATTCCATGAGTTTAACAACAACATATTCATTATTCACACAATTCAATAAATTTCATGGTTTTAATAGCAAAATATTCATCATTCCCACAATTCAATCAAATTTCATGGGTTTAACAACAACAATTTCATCATGCGCACATTTTAACCAATATTCATGAGTTTAACAACATAATTTCATCATTTCCACACAATCAATCAATTTTCGCGGGTTTAATAGCACTATTTTCATCATTTACACAATTAAATATATTTCATGGGTTCAACAACAACATTTTCATCATTCCCATAATTCATTCAAATTTCATGGGTTAAACAGCATCATTTTCATCATTCACACAATTCAATCAAATTTCAAGGGTTAGCAACAAAATCTTCATCATTCACACAATTCAATCAAATTTCATGGGTTTAACAACAAAATCTTCATCATTCACACAATTCAATCAAATTTCATTGGTTTAACAACAAAATCTTCATCATTGACACAATTCAATCAAATTGCATGGGTTTAACGTCAACATTTTTATCATTCCCACAATTCAATCAAATTCCATGGGTTTAATAGCAGCGTTTTCATCATTCATTCAATTCAATCAAATTTTATGGTTTTAAGAGCAACATTTCATCAATTCCACAATTCAATCAAATTCCATGAGTTTAACAACAACATATTCATTATTCACACAATTCAATAATTTCATGGTTTTAATAGCAAAATATTCATCATTCCCACAATTCAATCAAATTTCATGGGTTTAACAACAACAATTTCATCATGCGCACATTTTAACCAATATTCATGAGTTTAACAACAATAATTTCATCATTTCCACAATCAATCAATTTTCAGGGTTTAATAGCACTATTTTCATCATTTACACAATTAAATATATTTCATGGGTTCAACAACAACATTTTCATCATTCCCATAATTCATTCAATTTCATGGGTTAAACAGCATCATTTCATCATTCACACAATTCAATCAATTTTCAAGGGTTAGCAACAACATCTTCATCATTCACACAATTCAATCAAATTTCATGGGTTTAACAACAATCTTCATCATTCACACAATTCAATCAAATTTCATGGGTTAACAACAAAATCTTCATCATTCCACAATTCAATCAAATTGCATGGGTTTAACGTCAACATTTTCATCATTCCCACAATTCAATCAAATTCCATGGGTTTAATAGCAGCGTTTTTCATCATCATTCATTCAATTCAATCAAATTTTATGGTTTTAAGAGCAACATTTTCATCAATTCCACAATTCAATCAAATTCCATGAGTTTAACAACAACATATTCATTATTCGCACAATTCAATAAAATTTCATGGTTTTAATAGCAAATATTCATCATTCCACAATTCATTCAACTTTCATGGGTTAAACAGCAACATTTTCATCATTCACACAATTCAATCAAATTTCAAGGGTTTAATAAAAAAATCTTCATTATTCACACAATTCAATCAAATTTCATGGGTTTAACAACACTATTTTCATAATAACACAATTCATTCAAATTTCATGGATTTAATTGCAACTTTTCATCATCACACAATTCAATCAAATTTCATGGGTTTAACAACAACATTTCATAATTCACACAATTCATTCAAATTTCATGGGATTTAATAGCAACATTTTCATAATTCACACAATTCAATCAAATTTCATGGGTTTAACACAAAATCTTTCATCATTCACACAATTCAATCAAATTGCATGGGTTTAACGTCATCATTTCATCATTCCCACAATTCAATCAAATTCCATGGGTTTAATAGCAGCGTTTTCATCATTCATTCAATTCAATCAATTTTATGGTTTTAAGAGCAACATTTTCATCAATTCCACAATTTAATCAAATTCGATGAGTTTAACAACAACATATTCATTGATCAAACAATTCAATAAATTTCATGGTTTTAATAGCAAAATTTTCATCATTCCCACAATTCAATCAAATTTCATGGGGTTAACAACACAATTTCATCATCCGCACATTTTAACCAATTTTCATGAGTTTAACAACAACAATTTCATCATTTTCACAATTCAATCAACTTTCATGGGTTTTAACAACAACATTTTCATCATTGACACAATTCAATCAAATTTCATATGTTTAATAGCAACATTTTCATAATTTACACAATTCAATCAAATTTCATGGGTTTAACAGCAACATTTTCATCATTCCCCCAATTCAATCAAATTTCATGGTTCAACAGCAAAATTTTTCATCATTCCCACAATTCAATGGAATTTCATGGGTTTATCAACAACATTTTTATCATTCCCAAACTTTTACCAAATTTCATGGGTTTAACAACAACATTTTCATCATTTCCACAAATTAATCAATTTTCATGGGTTTAATAGCACTATTTTCATCATTTACACAATTAATATCTTTCATGGTTTAACAACAACATTATCATCATTCCCATAATTCATTCAACTTTCATGGGTTAAACAGCAACATTTTCATCATTCACACAATTCAATCAAATTTCAAGGTTTAATAAAAAATCTTCATTATTCACACAATTCAATCAAATTTCATGGGTTTAACAACACTATTTTCATAATTAACACAATTCATTCAAATTTCATGGATTTAATTGCAACTTTTTCATCATTCACACAATTCAATCAAATTTCATGGGTTTAACAACAACATTTTCATAATTCACACAATTCATTCAAATTTCATGGATTTAATAGCAACATTTTCATAATTCACACAATTCAATCAAATTTCATGGGTTTAACAACAAAATCTTCATCATTCACACAATTCAATCAAATTGCATGGGTTTAACGTCATCATTTTCATCATTCCCACAATTCAATCAAATTCCATGGTTTAATAGCAGCGTTTTCATCATTCATTCAATTCAATCAAATTTTATGGTTTTAAGAGCACACTTTTCATCAATTCCACAATTTAATCAAATTCCATGAGTTTAACAACAACATATTCATTGATCAACAATTCAATATAATTTCATGGTTTTAATAGCAAATTTTCATCATTCCCACAATCAATCAAATTTCATGGGTTAACAACAACAATTTCATCATCCGCACATTTTAACCAATTTTCATGAGTTTAACAACAACAATTTCATCATTTTCACAATTCAATCAACTTTCATGGGTTTAACAACAACATTTCATCATTGACACAATTCAATCAAATTTCATATGTTTAATAGCAACATTTTCATAATTTACACAATTCAATCAAATTTCATGGGTTAACAGCAACATTTTCATCATTCCCCCAATTCAATCAAATTTCATGGGTTCAACAGCAAAATTTTCATCATTCCCACAATTCAATGGAATTTCATGGTTTTATCAACAACATTTTTATCATTCCCAAACTTTTATCAAATTTCATGGGTTTAACAACAACATTTCATCATTTCCCACAAATTAATAAATTTTCACGGGTTTAATAGCACTATTTTCATCATTTACACAATAAATATCTTTCATGGTTTAACAACAACATTATCATCATTCCCATAATTCATTCAACTTTCATGGGTTAAACAACAACATTTCATCATTCACACAATTCAATCAAATTTCAAGGGTTTAATAAAAAATCTTCATTATTCACACAATTCAATCAAATTTCATGGGTTAACAACACTATTTTCATAATTAACACAATTCATTCAAATTCATGGATTTAATTGCAACTTTTTCATCATTCACACAATTCAATCAAATTTCATGGGTTTTACAACAAAATCTTCATCATTCACACAATTCAATCAAATTGCATGGGTTTAACGTCAACATTTTCATCATTCCCACATTCAATCAAATTCCATGGGTTTAATAGCAGCGTTTTCATCATTCATTCAATTCATCAAATTTTATGGTTTTAAGAGCAACATTTTCATCACCCACAATTCAATCAAATTCCATGAGTTTAACAACAACTATTCATTATTCACACAATTCAATAAAATTTCATGGTTTTAATAGCAAAATATTCATCATTCCCACA
>NW_026113327.1:0-29148 GCF_024323335.1 Lathyrus oleraceus | reverse complement strand
CCTATGAAAATTGATTGAATTATCTGAATGATAAAAAATTGTTGTTAACCCATAAATTTGATTGAATTGTCTGAATGATGAAGATTTTTGTTTAAAGCCATGAAATTTGATTGAATTGTGAATGATGAAAATGTTGTTGTTAAACCCATGAAATTTGATTGAATTATGTGCATAAGGAAAATGTTGTTGTTAAACCTATGCAATTTGATTGAGTTGTGGGAATGATGAAAACATTGTTTTTTAAACTATGAAATTTGATTGAGTTGTGGAAATGATGAAATTTGAAGTTAAACCCATGAAATTTGATTGAATTGTGTGAATAATGAAAATGTTGTTGTTAAACCCATGAAATTTGATTGAATTATGTGAATGATGAAGATTTTGTTGTTAAACCCATAAGATTTGATTGAATTGTTTGAATGATGAAAATTGGTTGTTAAACCCATGAAATTTGATTGAATGTGTGAATGATGAAAATGTTATGTTAAACCCATGAAATTGATTGAATTGTGGGAATGATTAAAATGATGATGTTTAAACCATGAAATTTGATTGAATTGTGGGAATGATGAAAATGTTGATGTTAAACCCATGAAATTTGATTGAATTGTGGGAATGATGAAATGATGATGTTAAACCCATGAAATTTGATTGAATTATGTGAATTTAAAAAATTTGTTGTTAAACCAAAAAATTGTATTGAATTATGTGAATGATGAAGATTTTGTTTTTATATCCATAAAATTTGATTGAATTATGTGAATGATGAAGAATTTGTTGTTAAACCCATAAAACTTGATTGAATTCTGGGGTTGATGAAAATTTTGATGTTAAACCATGAAATTTGATGGAATTGTGTGAATGATGAAAATGTTGTTGTTAAACCATGAAATTTGATTAATTATGTGCATGATGAAATGTGTTGTTACACCTATGAAATTTGATTGAATTGTGGGAATGATGAAAAAATGTTTTAAACCTATGAAATTTGATTGAATTGTGGAAAGGATGAAATGTTGATGTTAAACCCATGAAATTTGATTGAATTGTGTGAATGATGAAAATGTTGTAGTTAAACCATGAAGTTTGATTGAATTGTAGGAATGATAAAAATAATGATGTTAAACCCATGAAATTTTATTAAATTGGGGAATGATGAAAATGTTGATGTTAAACCTATGAAAATTGATTGAATTATCTGAATGATAAAAAAATTGTTGTTAACCCATAATATTGATTGAATTGTCTGAATGATGAAGATTTTGTTGTTAAGCCATGAAATTTGATTGAATTGTGTGAATGATGAAAATGTTGTTGTTAAACCCATGAAATTTGATTGAATTATGTGCATAAGGAAAATGTTGTTGTTAAACCTATGCAATTTGATTGAGTTGTGGGAATGATGAAACATTGTTTTAAAACCTATGAAATTTGATTGAGTTGGGAAATGATGAAATTTGAAGTTAAACCCATGAAATTTGATTGAATTGTGTGAATAATGAAAATGTTGTTGTTAAACCCATGAAATTTGATTGAATTATGTGAATGATGAAGATTTTGTTGTTAAACCCTAAGATTTGATTGAATTGTTTGAATGATGAAAATTTGGTTGTTAAACCCATGAAATTTGATTGAATTGTGTGAATGATGAAAATGTTGTTGTTAAACCATGAAATTTGATTGAATTGTGGGAATGATTAAAATGATGATGTTAACCCATGAAATTTGATTGAATTGTGGAATGATGAAAATGTTGATGTTAAACCCATGAAATTGATTGAATTGTGGGAATGATGAAAATGATGATGTTAAACCCATGAAATTTGATTGAATTTGTGAATTATAAAAAATTTGTTGTTAAACCAAAAAAATTGATTGAATTATGTGAATGATGAAGATTTTGTTTTACATCCCTATTTGATTGAATTATGTGAATGATGAAGAATTTGTTGTTAAACCATAAAATTGATTGAATTCTGGGGTTGATGAAAATTTTGATGTTAACCCATGAAATTTGATTGAATTGTGTGATGATGAAAATGTTGTTGTTAAACCCATGAAATTGATTAAATTATGTGCATGATGAAAATGTTGTTGTTACACCTATGAAATTTGATTGAATTGTGGGAATGATGAAAAATTGTTTTTAAACTATGAAATTTGATTGAATTGTGGAAAGGATGAAATGTTGATGTTAAACCCATGAAATTTGATTGAATTGTGTGAATGATGAAAATGTGTTGTAGTTAAACCCATGAAGTTTGATTGAATTGTAGGAATGATAAAAATATGATGTTAAACCCATGAAATTTATTAAATTGTGGGAATGATGAAAATGTTGATGTTAAACCTATGAAATTGATTGAATATCTGAATGATAAAAAAATTGGTTTAACCCATAATATTTGATTGAATTGTCTGAATGATGAAGATTTGTTGTTTTAAAGCCATGAAATTTGATTGAATTGTGTGAATGATGAAAATGTTGTTGTTAAACCCATGAAATTTGATTGAATTATGTGCATAAGGAAAATGTTGTTGTTAAACCTATGAATTTGATTGAGTTGTGGGAATGATGAAAACATTGTTTTTAAACCTATGAAATTTGATTGGTTGTGGAAATGATGAAATTTTGAAGTTAAACCCATGAAATTTGATTGAATTGTGTGAATAATGAAAATGTTGTTGTTAAACCCATGAAATTTGATTGAATTATGTGAATGATGAAGATTTTGTTGTTAAACCCATAAGATTTGATTGAATTGTTTGAATGATGAAAATTGGTTGTTAAACCCATGAAATTTGATTGAATTGTGTGAATGATGAAAATGTTATGTTAAAACCATGAAATTTGATTGAATTGTGGGAATGATTAAATGATGATGTTAAACCCATGAAATTGATTGAATTGTGGGAATGATGAAAATGTTGATGTTAAACCCATGAAATTTGATTGAATTGTGGAATGATGAAAATGATGATGTTAAACCATGAAATTTGATTGAATTATGTGAATTATAAAAATTTTGTTGTTAACCCAAAAAATTGTATTGAATTATGTGAATGATGAAGATTGTTTTTTAATCCATAAATTTGATTGAATTATGTGAATGATGAAGAATTTGTTGTTAAACCCATAAAACTTGATTGAATTCTGGGGTTGATGAAAATTTTGATGTTAAACCCATGAAATTTGATTGAATTGTGTGAATGATGAAATGTTGTTGTTAACCCATGAAATTTGATTAAATTATGTGCATGATGAAAATGTTGTTGTTACACCTATGAAATTTGATTGAATTGTGGAATGATGAAAAAATTGTTTTTAAACCTATGAAATTTGATTGAATTGTGGAAAGGATGAAATTTGATGTTAAACCCATGAAATTTGATTGAATTGTGTGAATGATGAAATGTTGTAGTTAAACCCATGAAGTTTGATTGAATTGTAGGAATGATAAAAATAATGATGTTAAACCCATGAAATTTGATTAAATTGTGGGAATGATGAAATGTTGATGTTAAACCTATGAAAATTGATTGAATTATGGAATGATAAAAAAATTGTTGTTAACCATAATATTTGATTGAATTGTCTGAATGATGAAGATTTGTTGTTAAAGCCATGAAATTTGATTGAATTGTGTGAATGATGAAAATGTTGTTGTTAAACCCATGAAATTTGATTGAATTATGTGCATAAGGAAAATGTTGTTGTTAAACCTATGCAATTTGATTGAGTTGTGGGAATGATGAAAACATTTTTTTAAACCTATGAAATTGATTGAGTTGTGGAAATGATGAAATTTTGAAGTTAAACCCATGAAATTTGATTGAATTGTGTGAATAATGAAAATGTGTTGTTAAACCCATGAAATTTGATTGAATTATGTGAATGATGAAGATTTTGTTGTTAAACCCATAAGATTTGATTGAATTGTTTGAATGATGAAAATTTGGTTGTTAAACCCATGAAATTTGATTGAATTGTGTGAATGATGAAAATGTTATTGTTAAACCAATGAAATTTGATTGAATTGTGGGAATGATTAAAATGATGATGTTAAACCCATGAAATTTGATTGAATTGTGGGAATGATGAAAATGTTGATGTTAAACCCATGAAATTTGATTGAATTGTGGGAATGATGAAAATGATGATGTTAAACCCATGAAATTTGATTGAATTATGTGAATTATAAAAAATTTGTTGTTAAACCCAATAAATTATATTGAATTATGTGAATGATGAAGATTTTGTTTTTATATCCATAAAATTTGATAGAATTATGTGAATGATGAAGAATTTGTTGTTAAACCCATAAAACTTGATTGAATTCTGGGGTTGATGAAAATTTTGATGTTAAACCATGAAATTTGATTGAATTGTGTGAATGATGAAAATGTTGTTGTTAAACCCATGAAATTGATTAAATTATGTGCATGATGAAAATGTTGTTGTTACACCTATGAAATTTGATTGAATTGTGGGAATGATGAAAAAATTGTTTTAAACCTATGAAATTTGATTGAATTGTGAAAGGATGAAATGTTGATGTTAAACCCATGAAATTTGATTGAATTGTGTGAATGATGAAAATGTTGTAGTTAAACCCATGAAGTTTGATTGAATTGTAGGAATGATAAAAAATATGTGTTAAACCCATGAAATTTTATTAAATTGTGGGAATGATGAAAATGTTGATGTTAACCTATGAAATTGATTGAATTATCTGAATGATAAAAAATTGTTGTTAACCCATAATATTTGATTGAATTGTCTGAATGATGAAGATTTTGTTGTTAAAGCCATGAAATTTGATTGAATTGTGTGAATGATGAAAATGTTGTTGTTAAACCCATGAAATTTGATTGAATTATGTGCATAAGGAAAATGTTGTTGTTAAACCTATGCAATTTGATTGAGTTGTGGGAATGATGAAAACATTGTTTTTAAACCTATGAAATTTGATTGAGTTGTGGAAATGATGAAATTTTGAAGTTAAACCCATGAAATTTGATTGAATTGTGTGAATAATGAAAATGTTGTTGTTAAACCCATGAAATTGATTGAATTATGTGAATGATGAAGATTTTGTTGTTAAACCCATAAGATTTGATTGAATTGTTTGAATGATGAAATTTGGTTGTTAAACCCATGAAATTTGATTGAATTGTGTGAATGATGAAAATGTTATTGTTAAACCCATGAAATTTGATTGAATTGTGGGAATGATTAAAATGATGATGTTAAACCCATGAAATTTGATTGAATTGTGGGAATGATGAAAATGTTGATGTTAAACCCATGAAATTTGATTGAATTGTGGGAATGATGAAAATGATGATGTTAAACCCATGAAATTTGATTGAATTATGTGAATTATAAAATTTGTTGTTAAACCCAAAAATTGTATTGAATTATGTGAATGATGAAGATTGTTTTTATATCCATAAAATTTGATTGAATTATGTGAATGATGAAGAATTTGTTGTTAAACCCATAAAACTTGATTGAATTCTGGGGTTGATGAAATTTTGATGTTAAACCCATGAAATTTGATGGAATTGTGTGAATGATGAAAATGTTGTTGTTAAACCATGAAATTTGATTAAATTGGTGCATGATGAAAATGTTGTTGTTAAACCTATGAAATTTGATTGAATTGTGGAATGATGAAAAAATGTTTTTAAACCTATGAAATTTGATTGAATTGTGGGAAAGGATGAAAATGTTGATGTTAAACCCATGAAATTTGATTGAATTGTGGAATGATGAAAATGTTGTAGTTAAACCCATGAAGTTTGATTGAATTGTAGGAATGATAAAAATATGATGTTAAACCCATGAAATTTTATTAAATTGTGGGAATGATGAAAATGTTGATGTTAAACCTATGAAAATTGATTGAATTATCTGAATGATAAAAAAAATGTGTGTTAACCCATAATATTTGATTGAATTGTCTGAATGATGAAGATTTTGTTGTTAAAGCCATGAAATTTGATTGAATTGTGTGAATGATGAAAATGTGTTGTTAAACCCATGAAATTTGATTGAATTATGTGCATAAGGAAATGTTGTTGTTAAACCTATGCAATTTGATTGAGTTGTGGGAATGATGAAAACATTGTTTTTTAAACCTATGAAATTGATTGAGTTGTGGAAATGATGAAATTTTGAAGTTAAACCCATGAAATTTGATTGAATTGTGTGAATAATGAAAATGTTGTTGTTAAACCCATGAAATTTGATTGAATTATGTGAATGATGAAGATTTTGTTGTTAAACCCATAAATTTGATTGAATGTTTGAATGATGAAATTGGTGTTAAACCATGAAATTTGATTGAATTGTGTGAATGATGAAAATGTTATTGTTAAACCATGAAATTTGATTGAATTGTGGGAATGATTAAAAATGATGATGTTAAACCCATGAAATTTGATTGAATTGTGGGAATGATGAAAATGTTGTTGTTAAACCCATGAAATTTGATTGAATTGTGGGAATGATGAAAAAATGTTTTAAACCCATGAAATTTGATTGAATGTGGAAATGATGAAATGTTGATGTTAAACCCATGAAATTTGATTGAATTGTGTGAATGATGAAAATGTTGTTGTTAACCCATGAAATTTGATTGAATTGTAGGAATGATAAAAATAATGATGTTAAACCCATGAATTTGATTAAATTGTGGGAATGATGAAAATGTTGATGTTAAACCATGAAAATTGATTGAATTATGTGAATGATAAAAAAATTGTTGTTACCCATAATATTTGATTGAATTGTCTGAATGATGAAGATTTGTTGTTAAAGCCATGAAATTTGATTGAATTGTGTGAATGATGAAAATGTTGTTGTTAAACCCATGAAATTTGATTGAATTATGTGCATAAGGAAAATGTTGTTGTTAAACCTATGCAATTTGATTGAGTTGTGGGAATGATGAAAACATTGTTTTTAAACCTATGAAATTGATTGAGTTGTGGAAATGATGAAATTTGAAGTTAAACCCATGAAATTTGATTGAATTGTGTGAATAATGAAAATGTTGTTGTTTAAACCCATGAAATTTGATTGAATTATGTGAATGATGAAGATTTTGTTGTTAAACCCAAAGATTTGATTGAATTGTTTGAATGATGAAAAATTTGTTGTTAAACCCATGAAATTTGATTGAATTGTGTGAATGATGAAAATGTTTATGTTAAACCATGAAATTTGATTGAATTGTGGGAATGATTAAAATGATGATGTTAAACCCATGAAATTTGATTGAATTGTGGGAATGATGAAAATGTTGATGTTAAACCCATGAAATTTGATTGAATTGTGGGAATGATGAAATGATGATGTTAAACCCATGAAATTTGATTGAATATGTGAATTATAAAATTTGTTGTTAACCCAAAAAATTGTATTGATTATGTGAATGATGAAAATTTTGTTTTTATATCCATAAATTTGATTGAATTATGTGAATGATGAAGAATTTGTTGTTAAACCCATAAAACTTGATTGAATCTGGGGTTGATGAAAATTTTGATGTTAAACCCATGAATTTGATTGAATTGTGTGAATGATGAAAATGTTGTTGTTAAACCCATGAAATTTGATTAAATTATGTGCATGATGAAAATGTTGTGTTAAACTATGAAATTTGATTGAATTGTGGGAATGATGAAAAAATTGTTTTTAAACCTATGAAATTTGATTGAATTGTGGAAATGATGAAATGTTGATGTTAAACCCATGAAATTTGATTGAATTGTGGGAATGATGAAAATGTTGTTGTTAAACCATGAAATTTGATTGAATTGTAGGAATGAAAAATTTGATGTTAAACCCATGAAATTTGATTGAATTGTGGGAATGATGAAAATGTTGATGTTAAACCTATGAAAATGATTGAATTATGGAATGATAAAAAAATTGTTGTTTAACCCATAAATTTGATTGAATTGTCTGAATGATGAAGATTTGTTGTTAAACCCATGAATTTGATTGAATTGTGTGAATGATGAAAATGTTGTTGTTAAACCCATGAAATTTGATTGAATATGTGCATAAGAAAATGTTGTGTTAAACCTATGCAATTTGATTGAATTGTGGGAATGATGAAAACATTGTTTTAAACCTATGAAATTTGATTGAGTTGTGGAAATGATGAAATTTGAAGTTAAACCCATGAAATTTGATTGAATTGTGTGAATAATGAAAATGTTGTTGTTAAACCCATGAAATTTGATTGAATTATGTGAATGATGAAGATTTTGTTGTTAAACCCATAAAATTTGATTGAATTGTTGGAATGATGAATTTGGTTGTTAAACCCATGAAATTGATTGAATTGTGTGAATGATGAAAATGTTATTGTTAAACCCATGAAATTTGATTGAATTGTGGGAATGATTAAAATGATGATGTTAAACCCATGAAATTTGATTGAATTGTGGGAATGATGAAAATGTTGTTGTTACACCTATGAAATTTGATTGAATTGTGGGAATGATGAAAAAATTGTTTTTAAACCTATGAAATTTGATTGAATTGTGGAAAGGATGAAATGTTGATGTTAAACCCATGAAATTTGATTGAATTGTGTGAATGATGAAAATGTTGTAGTTAAACCCATGAAATTTGATTGAATTGTAGGAATGATAAAAATAATGATGTTAAACCCATGAAATTTATTAAATTGTGGAATGATGAAAATGTTGATGTTAAACCTATGAAAATTGATTGAATTATCTGAATGATAAAAAAATTGTTGTTAACCCATAATATTTGATTGAATTGTCTGAATGATGAAGATTTTGTTGTTAAAGCCATGAAATTTGATTGAATTGTGTGAATGATGAAAATGTTGTTGTTAAACCCATGAAATTTGATTGAATTATGTGCATAAGGAAAATGTTGTTGTTAAACCTATGCAATTTGATTGAGTTGTGGGAATGATGAAACATTGTTTTTAAACCTATGAAATTTGATTGAGTTGTGGAAATGATGAAATTTTGAAGTTAAACCCATGAAATTTGATTGAATTGTGTGAATAATGAAAATGTTGTTGTTAAACCATGAAATTTGATTGAATTATGTGAATGATGAAGATTTTGTTGTTAAACCCATAAGATTTGATTGAATTGTTTGAATGATGAAAATTTGGTTGTTAAACCCATGAAATTTGATTGAATTGTGTGAATGATGAAAATGTTATTGTTAAACCATGAAATTTGATTGAATTGTGGGAATGATTAAAATGATGATGTTAAACCCATGAAATTTGATTGAATTGTGGGAATGATGAAAATGTTGATGTTAAACCCATGAAATTTGATTGAATTGTGGGAATGATGAAAATGATGATGTTAAACCCATGAAATTTGATTGAATTATGTGAATTATAAAATTTTGTTGTTAAACCCAAAAATTGTATTGAATTATGTGAATGATGAAAATTTTTTTTATATCCATAAAATTTGATTGAATTATGTGAATGATGAAGAATTTGTTGTTAAACCATAAAACTTGATTGAATTCTGGGGTTGATGAAAATTTTGATGTTAAACCCATGAAATTTGATTGAATTGTGTGAATGATGAAAATGTTGTTGTTAAACCCATGAAATTTGATTAAATTATGTGTATGATGAAAATGTTGTTGTTACACCTATGAAATTTGATTGAATTGTGGGAATGATGAAAAAAATTGTTTTAAACCTATGAAATTTGATTGAATTGTGGAAAGGATGAAATGTTGATGTTAAACCCATGAAATTTGATTGAATTGTGTGAATGATGAAAATGTTGTAGTTAAACCCATGAAGTTTGATTGAATTGTAGGAATGATAAAAATAATGATGTTAAACCCATGAAATTTTATTAAATTGTGGGAATGATGAAAATGTTGATGTTAAACCTATGAAAATTGATTGAATTATCTGAATGATAAAAAAATTGTTGTTAACCCATAATATTTGATTGAATTGTCTGAATGATGAAGATTTTGTTGTTAAAGCCATGAAATTTGATTGAATTGTGTGAATGATGAAAATGTTGTTGTTAAACCCATGAAATTTGATTGAATTATGTGCATAAGGAAAATGTTGTTGTTAAACCTATGCAATTTGATTGAGTTGTGGGAATGATGAAAACATTGTTTTAAAACCTATGAATTTGATTGAGTTGTGGAAATGATGAAATTTTGAAGTTAAACCCATGAAATTTGATTGAATTGTGTGAATAATGAAAATGTTGTTGTTAAACCCATGAAATTTGATTGAATTATGTGAATGATGAAGATTTGTTGTTAAACCCATAAGATTTGATTGAATTGTTTGAATGATGAAAATTTGGTTGTTAAACCCATGAAATTTGATTGAATTGTGTGAATGATGAAAATGTTATTGTTAAACCCATGAAATTTGATTGAATTGTGGGAATGATTAAAATGATGATGTTAAACCCATGAAATTTGATTGAATTGTGGGAATGATGAAAATGTTGATGTTAAACCCATGAAATTTGATTGAATTGTGGGAATGATGAAAATGATGATGTTAAACCCATGAAATTTGATTGAATTATGTGAATTATAAAATTTTGTTGTTAAACCCCAAAAAATTGTATTGAATTATGTGAATGATGAAGATTTTGTTTTATATCCATAAAATTTGATTGAATTATGTGAATGATGAAGAATTTGTTGTTAAAACCATAAAACTTGATTGAATCTGGGGTTGATGAAAATTTTGATGTTAAACCCATGAAATTTGATTGAATTGTGTGAATGATGAAAATGTTGTTGTTAAACCCATGAAATTTGATTAATTATGTGCATGATGAAAATGTTGTTGTTACACCTATGAAATTTGATTGAATTGTGGGAATGATGAAAAAATTGTTTTTAAACCTATGAAATTTGATTGAATTGTGGAAAGGATGAAATGTTGATGTTAAACCCATGAAATTTGATTGAATTGTGTGAATGATGAAAATGTTGTAGTTAAACCCATGAAGTTTGATTGAATTGTAGGAATGATAAAAATAATGATGTTAAACCCATGAAATTTTATTAAATTGTGGGAATGATGAAAATGTTGATGTTAAACCTATGAAAACTATTTGAATTATCTGAATGATAAAAAAATTGTTGTTAACCCATAATATTTGATTGAATGTCTGAATGATGAAGATTTTGTTGTTAAAGCCATGAAATTTGATTGAATTGTGTGAATGATGAAAATGTTGTTGTTAAACCCATGAAATTTGATTGAATTATGTGCATAAGGAAAATGTTGTTGTTAAACCTATGCAATTTGATTGAGTTTTGGGAATGATGAAAACATTGTTTTTAAACCTATGAAATTTGATTGAGTTGTGGAAATGATGAAATTTTGAAGTTAAACCCATGAAATTTGATTGAATTGTGTGAATAATGAAAATGTTGTTGTTAAACCCATGAAATTTGATTGAATTATGTGAATGATGAAGATTTTGTTGTTAAACCCAAAACATTGTATTGAATTATGTGAATGATGAAGATTTTGTTTTTATATCCATAAAATTTGATTGAATTATGTGAATGATGAAGAATTTGTTGTTAAACCCATAAAACTTGATTGAATTCTGGGGTTGATGAAAATTTTGATCTGAAACCCATGAAATTTGATGGAATTGTGTGAATGATGAAAATGTTGTTGTTAAACCCATGAAATTTGATTAAATTATGTGCATGATGAAAATGTTGTTGTTACACCTATGAAATTTGATTGAATTGTGGGAATGATGAAAAAATTGTTTTTAAACCTATGAAATTTGATTGAATTGTGGAAAGGATGAAATGTTGATGTTAAACCCATGAAATTTGATTGAATTGTGTGAATGATGAAAATGTTGTAGTTAAACCCATGAAGTTTGATTGAATTGTAGGAATGATAAAAATAATGATGTTAAACCCATGAAATTTTATTAAATTGTGGGAATGATGAAAATGTTGATGTTAAACCTATGAAAATTGATTGAATTATCTGAATGATAAAAAAATTGTTGTTAACCCATAATATTTGATTGAATTGTCTGAATGATGAAGATTTTGTTGTTAAAGCCATGAAATTTGATTGAATTGTGTGAATGATGAAAATGTTGTTGTTAAACCCATGAAATTTGATTGAATTATGTGCATAAGGAAAATGTTGTTGTTAAACCTATGCAATTTGATTGAGTTGTGGGAATGATGAAAACATTGTTTTTAAACCTATGAAATTTGATTGAGTTGTGGAAATGATGAAATTTGAAGTTAAACCCATGAAATTTGATTGAATTGTGTGAATAATGAAAATGTTGTTGTTAAACCCATGAAATTTGATTGAATTATGTGAATGATGAAGATTTTGTTGTTAAACCCATAAGATTTGATTGAATTGTTTGAATGATGAAAATTTGGTTGTTAAACCCATGAAATTTGATTGAATTGTGTGAATGATGAAAATGTTATTGTTAAACCCATGAAATTTGATTGAATTGTGGGAATGATTAAAATGATGATGTTAAACCCATGAAATTTGATTGAATTGTGGGAATGATGAAAATGTTGATGTTAAACCCATGAAATTTGATTGAATTGTGGGAATGATGAAAATGATGATGTTAAACCCATGAAATTTGATTGAATTATGTGAATTATAAAAAATTTGTTGTTAAACCCAAAAAATTGTATTGAATTATGTGAATGATGAAGATTTTGTTTTTATATCCATAAAATTTGATTGAATTATGTGAATGATGAAGAATTTGTTGTTAAACCCATAAAACTTGATTGAATTCTGGGGTTGATGAAAATTTTGATGTTAAACCCATGAAATTTGATTGAATTGTGTGAATGATGAAAATGTTGTTGTTAAACCCATGAAATTTGATTAAATTATGTGCATGATGAAAATGTTGTTGTTACACCTATGAAATTTGATTGAATTGTGGGAATGATGAAAAAATTGTTTTTAAACCTATGAAATTTGATTGAATTGTGGAAAGGATGAAATGTTGATGTTAAACCCATGAAATTTGATTGAATTGTGTGAATGATGAAAATGTTGTAGTTAAACCCATGAAGTTTGATTGAATTGTAGGAATGATAAAAATAATGATGTTAAACCCATGAAATTTTATTAAATTGTGGGAATGATGAAAATGTTGATGTTAAACCTATGAAAATTGATTGAATTATCTGAATGATAAAAAAATTGTTGTTAACCCATAATATTGATTGAATTGTCTGAATGATGAAGATTTTGTTGTTAAAGCCATGAAATTTGATTGAATTGTGTGAATGATGAAAATGTTGTTGTTAAACCCATGAAATTTGATTGAATTATGTGCATAAGGAAAATGTTGTTGTAAACCTATGCAATTTGATTGAGTTGTGGGAATGATGAAAACATTGTTTTTTAAACCTATGAAATTTGATTGAGTTGTGGAAATGATGAATTTTGAAGTTAAACCCATGAAATTTGATTGAATTGTGTGAATAATGAAAATGTTGTTGTTAAACCCATGAAATTTGATTGAATTATGTGAATGATGAAGATTTTGTTGTTAAACCCATAAGATTTGATTGAATTGTTTGAATGATGAAAATTTGGTTGTTAAACCCATGAAATTTGATTGAATTGTGTGAATGATGAAAATGTTGTTGTTAAACCCATGAAATTTGATTGAATTGTGGGAATGATTAAAATGATGATGTTAAACCCATGAAATTTGATTGAATTGTGGGAATGATGAAAATGTTGATGTTAAACCCATGAAATTTGATTGAATTGTGGGAATGATGAAAATGATGATGTTAAACCCATGAAATTTGATTGAATTATGTGAATTATAAAAATTTTGTTGTTAAACCCAAAAAATGTATTGAATTATGTGAATGATGAAGATTTTGTTTTTATATCCATAAATTTGATTGAATTATGTGAATGATGAAGAATTTGTTGTTAAACCCATAAAACTTGATTGAATTGGGGTTGATGAAAATTTTGATGTTAAACCCATGAAATTTGATTGAATTGTGTGAATGATGAAAATGTTGTTGTTAAACCCATGAAATTTGATTAAATTATGTGCATGATGAAAATGTTGTTGTTACACCTATGAAATTTGATTGAATTGTGGGAATGATGAAAAATTGTTTTTAAACCTATGAAATTTGATTGAATTGTGGAAAGGATGAAACGTTGATGTTAAACCCATGAAATTTGATTGAATTGTGTGAATGATGAAAATGTTGTAGTTAAACCCATGAAGTTTGATTGAATTGTAGGAATGATAAAAATAATGATGTTAAACCCATGAAATTTTATTAAATTGTGGGAATGATGAAAATGTTGATGTTAAACCTATGAAAATTGATTGAATTATCTGAATGATAAAAAAATTGTTGTTAACCCATAATATTTGATTGAATTGTCTGAATGATGAAGATTTTGTTGTTAAAGCCATGAAATTTGATTGAATTGTGTGAATGATGAAAATGTTGTTGTTAAACCCATGAAATTTGATTGAATTATGTGCATAAGGAAAATGTTGTTGTTAAACCTATGCAATTTGATTGAGTTGTGGGAATGATGAAAACATTGTTTTTAAACCTATGAAATTTGATTGAGTTGTGGAAATGATGAAATTTGAAGTTAAACCCATGAAATTTGATTGAATTGTGTGAATAATGAAAATGTTGTTGTTAAACCCATGAAATTTGATTGAATTATGTGAATGATGAAGATTTTGTTGTTAAACCCATAAGATTTGATTGAATTGTTTGAATGATGAAAATTTGGTTGTTAAACCCATGAAATTTGATTGAATTGTGTGAATGATGAAAATGTTATGTTAAACCCATGAAATTTGATTGAATTGTGGGAATGATTAAAATGATGATGTTAAACCCATGAAATTTGATTGAATTGTGGGAATGATGAAAATGTTGATGTTAAACCCATGAAATTTGATTGAATTGTGGGAATGATGAAAATGATGATGTTAAACCCATGAAATTTGATTGAATTATGTGAATTATAAAATTTTGTTGTTAAACCCAAAAAATTGTATTGAATTATGTGAATGATGAAGATTTGTTTTTTATATCCATAAAATTTGATTGAATTATGTGAATGATGAAGAATTTGTTGTTAAACCCATAAAACTTGATTGAATTCTGGGGTTGATGAAAATTTTGATGTTAAACCCATGAAATTTGATGAATTGTGTGAATGATGAAAATGTTGTTGTTAAACCCATGAAATTTGATTAAATTATGTGCATGATGAAAATGTTGTTGTTACACCTATGAAATTTGATTGAATTGTGGGAATGATGAAAAAATTGTTTTTAAACCTATGAAATTTGATTGAATTGTGGAAAGGATGAAATGTTGATGTTAAACCCATGAAATTTGATTGAATTGTGTGAATGATGAAAATGTTGTAGTTAAACCCATGAAGTTTGATTGAATTGTAGGAATGATAAAAATAATGATGTTAAACCCATGAAATTTTATTAAATTGTGGGAATGATGAAAATGTTGATGTTAAACCTATGAAAATTGATTGAATTATCTGAATGATAAAAAAATTGTTGTTAACCCATAATATTTGATTGAATTGTCTGAATGATGAAGATTTTGTTGTTAAAGCCATGAAATTTGATTGAATTGTGTGAATGATGAAAATGTTGTTGTTAAACCCATGAAATTTGATTGAATTATGTGCATAAGGAAAATGTTGTTGTTAAACCTATGCAATTTGATTGAGTTGTGGGAATGATGAAAACATTGTTTTAAACCTATGAAATTTGATTGAGTTGTGGAAATGATGAAATTTTGAAGTTAAACCCATGAAATTTGATTGAATTGTGTGAATAATGAAAATGTTGTTGTTAAACCCATGAAATTTGATTGAATTATGTGAATGATGAAGATTTTGTTGTTAAACCCATAAGATTTGATTGAATTGTTTGAATGATGAAATTTGGTTGTTAAACCCATGAAATTTGATTGAATTGTGTGAATGATGAAAATGTTATTGTTAAACCCATGAAATTTGATTGAATTGTGGGAATGATTAAAATGATGATGTTAAACCCATGAAATTTGATTGAATTGTGGGAATGATGAAAATGTTGATGTTAAACCCATGAAATTTGATTGAATTGTGGGAATGATGAAAATGATGATGTTAAACCCATGAAATTTGATTGAATTATGTGAATTATAAAAATTTGTTGTTAAACCCAAAAATTTATTGAATTATGTGAATGATGAAGATTTTGTTTTTATATCCATAAAATTTGATTGAATTATGTGAATGATGAAGAATTTGTTGTTAAACCCATAAAACTTGATTGAATTCTGGGGTTGATGAAAATTTTGATGTTAAACCCATGAAATTTGATTGAATTGTGTGAATGATGAAAATGTTGTTGTTAAACCCATGAAATTTGATTAATTATGTGCATGATGAAAATGTTGTTGTTACACCTATGAAATTTGATTGAATTGTGGGAATGATGAAAAAATTGTTTTTAAACCTATGAAATTTGATTGAATTGTGGAAAGGATGAAATGTTGATGTTAAACCCATGAAATTTGATTGAATTGTGTGAATGATGAAAATGTTGTAGTTAAACCCATGAAGTTTGATTGAATTGTAGGAATGATAAAAATAATGATGTTAAACCCATGAAATTTTATTAAATTGTGGGAATGATGAAAATGTTGATGTTAAACCTATGAAAATTGATTGAATTATCTGAATGATAAAAAAATTGTTGTTAACCCATAATATTTGATTGAATTGTCTGAATGATGAAGATTTTGTTGTTAAAGCCATGAAATTTGATTGAATTGTGTGAATGATGAAAATGTTGTTGTTAAACCCATGAAATTTGATTGAATTATGTGCATAAGGAAAATGTTGTTGTTAAACCTATGCAATTTGATTGAGTTGTGGGAATGATGAAAACATTGTTTTTAAACCTATGAAATTTGATTGAGTTGTGGAAATGATGAAATTTTGAAGTTAAACCCATGAAATTTGATTGAATTGTGTGAATAATGAAAATGTTGTTGTTAAACCCATGAAATTTGATTGAATTATGTGAATGATGAAGATTTTGTTGTTAAACCCATAAGATTTGATTGAATTGTTTGAATGATGAAAATTTGGTTGTTAAACCCATGAAATTTGATTGAATTGTGTGAATGATGAAAATGTTATTGTTAAACCCATGAAATTTGATTGAATTGTGGGAATGATTAAAATGATGATGTTAAACCCATGAAATTTGATTGAATTGTGGGAATGATGAAAATGTTGATGTTAAACCCATGAAATTTGATTGAATTGTGGGAATGATGAAAATGATGATGTTAAACCCATGAAATTTGATTGAATTATGTGAATTATAAAAATTTTGTTGTTAAACCCAAAAAATTGTATTGAATTATGTGAATGATGAAGATTTGTTTTTTATATCCATAAAATTTGATTGAATTATGTGAATGATGAAGAATTTGTTGTTAAACCCATAAAACTTGATTGAATTCTGGGGTTGATGAAAATTTTGATGTTAAACCCATGAAATTTGATGGAATTGTGTGAATGATGAAAATGTTGTTGTTAAACCCATGAAATTTGATTAAATTATGTGCATGATGAAAATGTTGTTGTTACACCTATGAAATTTGATTGAATTGTGGGAATGATGAAAAATTGTTTTTAAACCTATGAAATTTGATTGAATTGTGGAAGGATGAAATGTTGATGTTAAACCCATGAAATTTGATTGAATTGTGTGAATGATGAAAATGTTGTAGTTAAACCCATGAAGTTTGATTGAATTGTAGGAATGATAAAATAATGATGTTAACCCATGAAATTTTATTAAATTGTGGGAATGATGAAAATGTTGATGTTAAACCTATGAAAATTGATTGAATTATCTGAATGATAAAAAAATTGTTGTTAACCCATAATATTTGATTGAATTGTCTGAATGATGAAGATTTTGTTGTTAAAGCCATGAAATTTGATTGAATTGTGTGAATGATGAAAATGTTGTTGTTAAACCCATGAAATTTGATTGAATTATGTGCATAAGGAAAATGTTGTTGTTAAACCTATGCAATTTGATTGAGTTGTGGGAATGATGAAAACATTGTTTTTAAACCTATGAAATTTGATTGAGTTGTGGAAATGATGAAATTTTGAAGTTAAACCCATGAAATTTGATTGAATTGTGTGAATAATGAAAATGTTGTTGTTAAACCCATGAAATTTGATTGAATTATGTGAATGATGAAGATTTTGTTGTTAAACCCATAAGATTTGATTGAATTGTTTGAATGATGAAAATTTGGTTGTTAACCCATGAAATTTGATTGAATTGTGTGAATGATGAAAATGTTTTGTTAAACCCATGAAATTTGATTGAATTGTGGGAATGATTAAAATGATGATGTTAAACCCATGAAATTTGATTGAATTGTGGGAATGATGAAAATGTTGATGTTAAACCCATGAAATTTGATTGAATTGTGGGAATGATGAAAATGATGATGTTAAACCCATGAAATTTGATTGAATTATGTGAATTATAAAAATTTGTTGTTAAACCCAAAAAATTGTATTGAATTATGTGAATGATGAAGATTTGTTTTTATATCCATAAAATTTGATTGAATTATGTGAATGATGAAGAATTTGTTGTTAAACCCATAAAACTTGATTGAATTCTGGGGTTGATGAAAATTTTGATGTTAAACCCATGAAATTTGATTGAATTGTGTGAATGATGAAAATGTTGTTGTTAAACCCATGAAATTTGATTAATTATGTGCATGATGAAAATGTTGTTGTTACACCTATGAAATTTGATTGAATTGTGGGAATGATGAAAAAATTGTTTTAAACCTATGAAATTTGATTGAATTGTGGAAAGGATGAAATGTTGATGTTAAACCCATGAAATTTGATTGAATTGTGTGAATGATGAAAATGTTGTAGTTAAACCCATGAAATTTGATTGAATTGTAGGAATGATAAAAATAATGATGTTAAACCCATGAAATTTGATTAAATTGTGGGAATGATGAAAATGTTGATGTTAAACCTATGAAAATTGATTGATTATGTGAATGATAAAAAAAATTGTTGTTAACCCATAAATTTGATTGAATTGTCTGAATGATGAAGATTTTGTTGTTAAACCCATGAAATTTGATTGAATTGTGTGAATGATGAAAATGTTGTTGTTAAACCCATGAAATTTGATTGAATTATGTGCATAATGAAAATGTTGTTGTTAAACCTATGCAATTTGATTGAGTTGTGGGAATGATGAAAACATTGTTTTTAAACCTATGAAATTTGATTGAGTTGTGGAAATGATGAAATTTTGAAGTTAAACCCATGAAATTTGATTGAATTGTGTGAATAATGAAAATGTTGTTGTTAAACCCATGAAATTTGATTGAATTATGTGAATGATGAAGATTTTGTTGTTAAACCCATAAGATTTGATTGAATTGTTTGAATGATGAAAATTTGGTTGTTAAACCCATGAAATTTGATTGAATTGTGTGAATGATGAAAATGGTTGTTAAACCCATGAAATTTGATTGAATTGTGGGAATGATTAAAATGATGATGTTAAACCCATGAAATTTGATTGAATTGTGGGAATGATGAAAATGTTGATGTTAAACCCATGAATTTGATTGAATTGGTGAATGATGAAAATGTTGTTGTTAAACCCATGAAATTTGATTGAATTGTGGGAATGATGAAAAAATTGTTTTAAACCCATGAAATTTGATTGAATTGTGGAATGATGAAATGTTGATGTTAAACCCATGAAATTTGATTGAATTGTGTGAATGATGAAAAATGTTGTTGTTAAAACCATGAAGTTTGATTGAATTGTAGGAATGATAAAAATAATGTGTTAAACCATGAAATTTGATTAAATTGTGGGAATGATGAAAATGTTGATGTTAAACCTATGAAATTGATTGAATTATGTGAATGATAAAAAAATTGTTGTTAACCCATAAAATTTGATTGAATTGTCTGAATGATGAAGATTTGTTGTTAAACCCATGAAATTTGATTGAATTGTGTGAATGATGAAAATGTTGTTGTTAAACCCATGAAATTTGATTGAATTATGTGCATAAGGAAAATGTTGTTGTTAACCCTATGCAATTTGATTGAGTTGTGGGAATGATGAAAACATTGTTTTAAACCTATGAAATTTGATTGAGTTGTGGGAATGATGAAATTTTGAAGTTAAACCCATGAAATTTGATTGAATTGTGTGAATAATGAAAATGTTGTTGTTAACCCATGAATTTGATTGAATTATGTGAATGATGAAGATTTTGTTGTTAAACCATAAGATTTGATTGAATTGTTTGAATGATGAAAATTTGGTTGTTAAACCCATGAAATTTGATTGAATTGTGTGAATGATGAAAATGTTGTTGTTAAACCCATGAAATTTGATTGAATTGTGGGAATGATTAAAATGATGATGTTAAACCCATGAAATTTGATTGAATTGTGGAATGATGAAAATGTTGATGTTAAACCCATGAAATTTGATTGAATTGTGGGATGATGAAAATGATGATGTTAAACCCATGAAATTTGATTGAATTATGTGAATGATAAAAATTTGTTGTTAAACCAATAAATTATTGAATTATGTGAATGATGAAGATTTGTTTTTATATCCATAAAATTTGATTGAATTATGTGAATGATGAAAATTTGTTGTTAAACCCATAAAACTGATTGAATTCTGGGGTGATGAAAATTTTGATGTTAAACCCATGAAATTTGATTGAATTGTGTGAATGATGAAAATGTTGTTGTTAAACCCATGAAATTTGATTGAATTATGTGCATGATGAAAATGTTGTTGTTACACCTATGAAATTTGATTGAATTGTGGGAATGATGAAAAAATTGTTTTAACCTATGAAATTTGATTGAATTGTGGAAAGGATGAAATGTTGATGTTAAACCCATGAAATTTGATTGAATTGTGTGAATGATGAAAATGTGTAGTTAAACCCATGAAGTTTGATTGAATTGTAGGAATGATAAAAATAATGATGTTAAACCCATGAAATTTATTAAATTGTGGGAATGATGAAAATGTTGATGTTAAACCTATGAAAATTGATTGAATTATCTGAATGATAAAAAAATTGTTGTTAACCCATAATATTTGATTGAATTGTCTGAATGATGAAGATTTTGTTGTTAAAGCCATGAAATTTGATTGAATTGTGTGAATGATGAAAATGTTGTTGTTAAACCCATGAAATTTGATTGAATTATGTGCATAAGGAAATGTTGTTGTTAAACCTATGCAATTTGATTGAGTTGTGGGAATGATGAAAACATTGTTTTTAAACCTATGAAATTTGATTGAGTTGTGGAAATGATGAAATTTGAAGTTAAACCCATGAAATTTGATTGAATTGTGTGAATAATGAAAATGTTGTTGTTAAACCCATGAAATTTGATTGAATTATGTGA
The DNA here is from genome assembly GCF_024323335.1 of Lathyrus oleraceus. Lineage (NCBI taxonomy): Eukaryota > Viridiplantae > Streptophyta > Magnoliopsida > Fabales > Fabaceae > Lathyrus > Lathyrus oleraceus. The sequence continues at coordinate 7,540 of NW_026113327.1, read as the reverse complement.
ATGATGAAGATTTTGTTGTTAAACCCATAAGATTTGATTGAATTGTTTGAATGATGAAAATTTGGTTGTTAAACCCATGAAATTTGATTGAATTGTGTGAATGATGAAAATGTTATTGTTAAACCATGAAATTTGATTGAATTGTGGGAATGATAAAATGATGATGTTAAACCCATGAAATTTGATTGAATTGTGGGAATGATGAAAATGTTGATGTTAAACCCATGAAATTTGATTGAATTGTGGGAATGATGATGTTAAACCCATGAAATTTGATTGAATTATGTGAATTATAAAAATTTTGTTGTTAAACCCAAAAAATTTGATTGAATTATGTGAATGATGAAGATTTTGTTTTTATATCCATAAAATTTGATTGAATTATGTGAATGATGAAGAATTTGTTGTTAAACCCATAAAACTTGATTGAATTCTGGGGTTGATGAAAATTTTGATGTTAAACCCATGAAATTTGATTGAATTGTGTGAATGATGAAAATGTTGTTGTTAAACCCATGAAATTTGATTAAATTATGTGCATGATGAAAATGTTGTTGTTACACCTATGAAATTTGATTGAATTGTGGGAATGATGAAAAAATTGTTTTAAACCTATGAAATTTGATTGAATTGTGGAAAGGATGAAATGTTGATGTTAAACCCATGAAATTTGATTGAATTGTGTGAATGATGAAAATGTTGTAGTTAAACCCATGAAGTTTGATTGAATTGTAGGAATGATAAAAATAATGATGTTAAACCCATGAAATTTTATTAAATTGTGGGAATGATGAAAATGTTGATGTTAAACCTATGAAAATTGATTGAATTATCTGAATGATAAAAAAATGTTGTTAACCCATAATATTTGATTGAATTGTCTGAATGATGAAGATTTTGTTGTTAAAGCCATGAAATTTGATTGAATTGTGTGAATGATGAAAATGTTGTTGTTAAACCCATGAAATTTGATTGAATTATGTGCATAAGGAAAATGTTGTTGTTAAACCTATGCAATTTGATTGAGTTGTGGGAATGATGAAAACATTGTTTTAAACCTATGAAATTTGATTGAGTTGTGGAAATGATGAAATTTTGAAGTTAAACCCATGAAATTGATTGAATTGTGTGAATAATGAAAATGTTGTTGTTAAACCCATGAAATTTGATTGAATTATGTGAATGATGAAGATTTTGTTGTTAAACCCATAAGATTTGATTGAATTGTTTGAATGATGAAAATTTGGTTGTTAAACCCATGAAATTTGATTGAATTGTGTGAATGATGAAAATGTTATTGTTAAACCCATGAAATTTGATTGAATTGTGGGAATGATTAAAATGATGATGTTAAACCCATGAAATTTGATTGAATTGTGGGAATGATGAAAATGTTGATGTTAAACCCATGAAATTTGATTGAATTGTGGGAATGATGAAAATGATGATGTTAAACCCATGAAATTTGATTGAATTATGTGAATTATAAAAATTTGTTGTTAAACCCAAAAATGTATTGAATTATGTGAATGATGAAGATTTTGTTTTATATCCATAAAATTTGATTGAATTATGTGAATGATGAAGAATTTGTTGTTAAACCCATAAAACTTGATTGAATTCTGGGGTTGATGAAAATTTTGATGTTAAACCCATGAAATTTGATTGAATTGTGTGAATGATGAAAATGTTGTTGTTAAACCCATGAAATTTGATTAAATTATGTGCATGATGAAAATGTTGTTGTTACACCTATGAAATTTGATTGAATTGTGGGAATGATGAAAAAATTGTTTTTAAACCTATGAAATTTGATTGAATTGTGGAAAGGATGAAATGTTGATGTTAAACCCATGAAATTTGATTGAATTGTGTGAATGATGAAAATGTTGTAGTTAACCCATGAAGTTTGATTGAATTGTAGGAATGATAAAAATAATGATGTTAAACCCATGAAATTTTATTAAATTGTGGGAATGATGAAAATGTTGATGTTAAACCTATGAAAATTGATTGAATTATCTGAATGATAAAAAATTGTTGTTAACCCATAATATTTGATTGAATTGTCTGAATGATGAAGATTTTGTTGTTAAAGCCATGAAATTTGATTGAATTGTGTGAATGATGAAAATGTTGTTGTTAAACCCATGAAATTTGATTGAATTATGTGCATAAGGAAAATGTTGTTGTTAAACCTATGCAATTTGATTGAGTTGTGGGAATGATGAAAACATGTTTTAAACCTATGAAATTTGATTGAGTTGTGGAAATGATGAAATTTTGAAGTTAAACCCATGAAATTTGATTGAATTGTGTGAATAATGAAAATGTTGTTGTTAAACCCATGAAATTTGATTGAATTATGTGAATGATGAAGATTTTGTTGTTAAACCCATAAGATTTGATTGAATTGTTTGAATGATGAAAATTTTGTTGTTAAACCCATGAAATTTGATTGAATTGTGTGAATGATGAAAATGTTATTGTTAAACCCATGAAATTTGATTGAATTGTGGGAATGATTAAAATGATGATGTTAAACCCATGAAATTTGATTGAATTGTGGGAATGATGAAAATGTTGATGTTAAACCCATGAAATTTGATTGAATTGTGGGAATGATGAAAATGATGATGTTAAACCCATGAAATTTGATTGAATTATGTGAATTATAAAAATTTTGTTGTTAAACCCAAAAAATTGTATTGAATTATGTGAATGATGAAGATTTGTTTTTTATATCCATAAAATTTGATTGAATTATGTGAATGATGAAGAATTTGTTGTTAAACCCATAAAACTTGATTGAATTCTGGGGTTGATGAAAATTTGATGTTAAACCCATGAAATTTGATTGAATTGTGTGAATGATGAAAATGTTGTTGTTAAACCATGAAATTTGATTAAATTATGTGCATGATGAAAATGTTGTTGTTACACCTATGAAATTTGATTGAATTGTGGGAATGATGAAAAAATGTTTTAAACCTATGAAATTTGATTGAATTGTGGAAAGGATGAAATGTTGATGTTAAACCCATGAAATTTGATTGAATTGTGTGAATGATGAAAATGTTGTAGTTAAACCCATGAAGTTTGATTGAATTGTAGGAATGATAAAAATAATGATGTTAAACCCATGAAATTTTATTAAATTGTGGGAATGATGAAAATGTTGATGTTAAACCTATGAAAATTGATTGAATTATCTGAATGATATAAAAAATTGTTGTTAACCCATAATATTTGATTGAATTGTCTGAATGATGAAGATTTTGTTGTTAAAGCCATGAAATTTGATTGAATTGTGTGAATGATGAAAATGTTGTTGTTAAACCCATGAAATTTGATTGAATTATGTGCATAAGGAAAATGTGTTGTTAAACCTATGCAATTTGATTGAGTTGTGGGAATGATGAAAACATTGTTTTTAAACCTATGAAATTTGATTGAGTTGTGGAAATGATGAAAATTTGAAGTTAAACCCATGAAATTTGATTGAATTGTGTGAATAATGAAATGTTGTTGTTAAACCCATGAAATTTGATTGAATTATGTGAATGATGAAGATTTTGTTGTTAAACCCATAAGATTTGATTGAATTGTTTGAATGATGAAAATTTGGTTGTTAAACCATGAAATTTGATTGAATTGTGTGAATGATGAAAATGTTATTGTTAAACCCATGAAATTTGATTGAATTGTGGGAATGATTAAAATGATGATGTTAAACCATGAAATTTGATTGAATTGTGGGAATGATGAAAATGTTGATGTTAAACCCATGAAATTTGATTGAATTGTGGGAATGATGAAAATGATGATGTTAAACCCATGAAATTTGATTGAATTATGTGAATTATAAAAATTTGTTGTTAAACCAAAAAATTGTATTGAATTATGTGAATGATGAAGATTTGTTTTTATATCCATAAAATTTGATTGAATTATGTGAATGATGAAGAATTTGTTGTTAAACCCATAAAACTTGATTGAATTCTGGGGTTGATGAAAATTTTGATGTTAAACCCATGAAATTTGATGGAATTGTGTGAATGATGAAAATGTTGTTGTTAAACCCATGAAATTTGATTAAATTATGTGCATGATGAAAATGTTGTTGTTACACCTATGAAATTTGATTGAATTGTGGGAATGATGAAAAAATTGTTTTTAAACCTATGAAATTTGATTGAATTGTGGAAAGGATGAAATGTTGATGTTAAACCCATGAAATTTGATTGAATTGTGTGAATGATGAAAATGTTGTAGTTAAACCCATGAAGTTTGATTGAATTGTAGGAATGATAAAAATAATGATGTTAAACCCATGAAATTTTATTAAATTGTGGGAATGATGAAAATGTTGATGTTAAACCTATGAAAATTGATTGAATTATCTGAATGATAAAAAAATTGTTGTTAACCCATAATATTTGATTGAATTGTCTGAATGATGAAGATTTTGTTGTTAAAGCCATGAAATTTGATTGAATTGTGTGAATGATGAAAATGTTGTTGTTAAACCCATGAAATTTGATTGAATTATGTGCATAAGGAAAATGTTGTTGTTAAACCTATGCAATTTGATTGAGTTGTGGGAATGATGAAAACATTGTTTTTAAACCTATGAAATTTGATTGAGTTGTGGAAATGATGAAATTTTGAAGTTAAACCCATGAAATTTGATTGAATTGTGTGAATAATGAAAATGTTGTTGTTAAACCCATGAAATTTGATTGAATTATGTGAATGATGAAGATTTTGTTGTTAAACCCATAAGATTTGATTGAATTGTTTGAATGATGAAAATTGGTTGTTAAACCCATGAAATTTGATTGAATTGTGTGAATGATGAAAATGTTATTGTTAAAACCATGAAATTTGATTGAATTGTGGGAATGATTAAAATGATGATGTTAAACCCATGAAATTTGATTGAATTGTGGGAATGATGAAAATGTTGATGTTAAACCCATGAAATTTGATTGAATTGTGGGAATGATGAAAATGATGATGTTAAACCCATGAAATTTGATTGAATTATGTGAATTATAAAAATTTTGTTGTTAAACCCAAAAAATTGTATTGAATTATGTGAATGATGAAGATTTGTTTTTTATATCCATAAAATTTGATTGAATTATGTGAATGATGAAGAATTTGTTGTTAAACCCATAAAACTTGATTGAATTCTGGGGTTGATGAAAATTTGATGTTAAACCCATGAAATTTGATTGAATTGTGTGAATGATGAAAATGTTGTTGTTAAACCCATGAAATTTGATTAAATTATGTGCATGATGAAAATGTTGTTGTTACACCTATGAAATTTGATTGAATTGTGGGAATGATGAAAAAATTGTTTTTAAACCTATGAAATTTGATTGAATTGTGGAAAGGATGAAATGTTGATGTTAAACCCATGAAATTTGATTGAATTGTGTGAATGATGAAAATGTTGTAGTTAAACCCATGAAGTTTGATTGAATTGTAGGAATGATAAAAATAATGATGTTAAACCCATGAAATTTATTAAATTGTGGGAATGATGAAAATGTTGATGTTAAACCTATGAAAATTGATTGAATTATCTGAATGATAAAAAAATTGTTGTTAACCCATAATATTTGATTGAATTGTCTGAATGATGAAGATTTTGTTGTTAAAGCCATGAAATTTGATTGAATTGTGTGAATGATGAAAATGTTGTGTAAACCCATGAAATTTGATTGAATTATGTGCATAAGGAAAATGTTGTTGTTAAACCTATGCAATTTGATTGAGTTGTGGGAATGATGAAAACATTGTTTTTAAACCTATGAAATTTGATTGAGTTGTGGAAATGATGAAATTTTGAAGTTAAACCCATGAAATTTGATTGAATTGTGTGAATAATGAAAATGTTGTTGTTAAACCATGAAATTTGATTGAATTATGTGAATGATGAAGATTTTGTTGTTAAACCCATAAGATTTGATTGAATTGTTTGAATGATGAAAATTTGGTTGTAAACCCATGAAATTTGATTGAATTGTGTGAATGATGAAAATGTTATTGTTAAACCCATGAAATTTGATTGAATTGTGGGAATGATAAAATGATGATGTTAAACCCATGAAATTTGATTGAATTGTGGGAATGATGAAAATGTTGATGTTAAACCCATGAAATTTGATTGAATTGTGGAATGATGAAAATGATGATGTTAAACCCATGAAATTTGATTGAATTATGTGAATTATAAAAAATTGTTGTTAAACCCAAAAAATTATATTGAATTATGTGAATGATGAAGATTTGTTTTTATATCCATAAAATTTGATTGAATTATGTGAATGATGAAGAATTGTTGTTAAACCATAAAATTGATTGAATTCTGGGTTGATGAAAATTTGATGTTAAACCCATGAAATTTGATTGAATTGTGTGAATGATGAAAATGTTGTTGTTAAACCCATGAAATTTGATTAAATTATGTGCATGATGAAAATGTTGTGTTACACCTATGAAATTTGATTGAATTGTGGGAATGATGAAAAAATTGTTTTTAAACCTATGAAATTTGATTGAATTGTGGAAAGGATGAAATGTTGATGTTAAACCCATGAAATTTGATTGAATTGTGTGAATGATGAAAATGTTGTAGTTAAACCCATGAATTTGATTGAATTGTAGGAATGATAAAAATAATGATGTTAAACCCATGAAATTTTATTAAATTGTGGGAATGATGAAAATGTGATGTTAAACCTATGAAAATTGATTGAATTATCTGAATGATAAAAAAATGTTGTTAACCCATATATTTGATTGAATTGTTGAATGATGAAGATTTTGTTGTTAAAGCCATGAATTTGATTGAATTGTGTGAATGATGAAAATGTTGTTGTTAAACCCATGAAATTTGATTGAATTATGTGCATAAGGAAAATGTTGTTGTTAAACCTATGCAATTTGATTGAGTTGTGGGAATGATGAAAACATTGTTTTTAAACCCTATGAAATTTGATTGAGTTGTGGAAATGATGAAATTTTGAAGTTAAACCCATGAAATTTGATTGAATTGTGTGAATAATGAAAATGTTGTTGTTAAACCCATGAAATTTGATTGAATTATGTGAATGATGAAGATTTTGTTGTTAACCCATAAGATTTGATTGAATTGTTTGAATGATGAAAATTTGGTTGTTAAACCATGAAATTTGATTGAATTGTGTGAATGATGAAAATGTATGTTAAACCCATGAAATTTGATTGAATTGTGGGAATGATTAAAATGATGATGTTAAACCCATGAAATTTGATTGAATTGTGGGAATGATGAAAATGTTGATGTTAAACCCATGAAATTTGATTGAATTGTGGGAATGATGAAAATGATGATGTTAAACCCATGAAATTTGATTGAATTATGTGAATGATAAAATTTTGTTGTTAAACCAAAAAAATTGTATTGAATTATGTGAATGATGAAGATTTGGTTTTATATCCATAAAATTTGATTGAATTATGTGAATGATGAAGAATTTGTTGT
>NW_026113326.1:0-29153 GCF_024323335.1 Lathyrus oleraceus | reverse complement strand
AGGGAAAGGAAACGCTCAGAGTAAACCTGGGAAAGAACATGGTCTCGCGACCAAAGAGAATGGGTCGGGAGTCGGTTATGCGAAGGGAAGGTATTAGCACCCCTACGCATCCGTAGTACTCTACGGGATCCACGCACAAAGGAAGGAAATTGGTTGCTAAACACTGCTCAAATATTCACACACACTGGCTGAAAGAAACGAAGGAGACTGACTGAAACTGAACTCGGCAGGATGTCGCATCCTGGGCCTACTTAGTCTATCAGGCATAGACATCAGAGTCGAAGTAGTTCGGACTGGGGAAACGACACATGCTCGCTAGGATGTCGCATCCTATGCATACGTATCTTCTCGGACGGGAGAAGAATCAGAGCATTCGTAGCTCGGCTGACACGCACACAAACAAAACAAGACAAAGGCAAACGTGGAGCCCGACTGCCAATCGCTGGACTTATGTCAGCATCCGAACCTAAACACACGCAAAGAGGCAAACGTGGAGCCCAAATGCCAATCACTGGACTTACATTGACATCCGAACCTAAACAACACAACAGATAGATAGGGAGTCGGGGACTCAGCCTATAACTGTCAAACGCACACAAACAGACAGCAAATGCTAAGGAGTACGGGGACTCGAGCCTAGCAAAGGTCAAACAACACACACAAAAGAAAAGGGCGCCCGGAGAGATCAGCTCAATCTCCTGCCTACATACTTCATCTGGTATGAAGATCAGGGCGATGTAGTTCCCCTACGCAGGGATAAGGATCTAGCCTAACCAGATAACAGAGGGAGACACAACTAGGGAGACTACGACTCGAGCCTAGATGTTATCATGCAAATCAAACCTAAGTTATGGTTTCTAGCTAAATGGCACAAGGGCCAACCTATCCTAAGTATGGCTCACACAGGAAGCAAGCCACACACACTTAACTTGCACAGGAAGCAAGCCAAGCAAAACCTAACTTGCACAGGAAGCAAGTCTAAACTAATCCTAACTTGCACAGGAAGCAAGTCAAACTATCCTAACTTACACAGGAAGCAAGTCAAACTATCCTAACTTGCACAGGAAGCAAGTCAAACTATCCTACAAGCACAGATAGCACACGCTATACACAAACAAGTGGCTCAAACAAGGGTTAGGTTTTAGTCAAGGGGTCATATCAACCTCAACAAACAAACCTCTGGAACTGGGTGAATGTTGCTCTTAACCTTGCCATTGAGGGGCTAAGGTGAAGCAGATGAAAGGATGAAGTGAGGATGAGACCTCACAGCTCTTATCCCTGGCCTGGGAGAGCTCAAGACAAGAATGTGTGGGTTCAGAAAGTGGGAACCCTTCTACACATTTAAAACTGACTCAACTGTACAGTTTGTACAAGATCTTGGGTTTGTATCTGCAATGCATCAACACAGTGGTGTGAGCAAAGCAGATGACACACTGAATAGTGGGGGATAGATTGCATATCCCTACCTTCCACCAATTGCCTCTTCACTTAGGAGGACTTTGACTCTATGCAAGGACAAAAGTAAACAATCACAAACATTGCCTCTTAAGGAGGACTTCAGACAGTTGCCTGGCCAAGTAACAGGCCAGGTCTTCCAGACTACATGAAGTAAAAGAGACATACCTCAATGCAAATTGCTTATAGAAGCAAAGCAAAGCAAAAAAAGTTCACAAAGAACTAAGCAACTAAAGCACCTGAAACAGTCAAGCAGATGTTAGTATGCAACTTCAAACAAAACAAACAGAAACAGACAACAACTGTCCATTAGAGGCACATGGATGTGCAAGGCACAAGGCTTAGGGCATGTGAGCCAAGCCACCTACAAAACAAAGAGGTTAGACAATGATACTTGAGTAAGCTCAATCAAAAGAATCGGTCTCAATGGCCATTTGATGGTCAACCTGAAAACACAAGCTCAAAGGTGAGTAACAGGACCACTAGGGCAAGCCTAGGGTCAAAAGTGAATGAGAAAGTCAAGACAGCAAGGGTTAAGCATCCAAAATCATGTTCAAACAATTAGGAAGCACAAACAATTGGACCCACATCCATATCAAACACTATCATCATTTCATGAACAGATTAGGTCAAAACATGGCAAACAGAAGCTCGCAGAAGTCAACAGCAAGACTTAACTCAAAAGCAATCTAAACATTTTCCAAAAATCACCAAATAAATCATGATCAAACCTAACACATAGCATGGTAAGCATGTCAAATTTCATCCCATTTGGACAAGTGGAAGGCAGCCAATGAAAATCAGAAAGTCAAAGCCAATTTGAACATGCTCATAGAAGTCAACCAAACATGCATCAACTTAGAAAAATCATAAGTCAAGAATGGTGTGTGATAAATGAATGGGATCAAAACCATGGCAAAGATGAGGATGTCTAGTTATCTCATGCAAAATTTCATGTCCATCTAGTAAAGTATGAGAATTTCACAAATGAAATGGGAACATGTGTCACACAAGGTCAACATTTGTCTAGGCAGGGAAGAAAAATCTCAAGCAAATGGAAAATAGTTCAAATAGATCCAAGAAAATTCACATGTAAACTAGACATACAAGAATAGGTTCATGCAAAATTTGGGGTCATTTGGAGGTCAAGAAGCATGGCAATGAAAATCATGAAGTTGGACATCAATGGTGTGACACAAATTGTCACACCCTAATTCAAAAAATCATAACTCACAAACCACACAAGATAAATTCACAAACTCTATACCAAAATCACCATGAGTGTGTCTAGTTTAAGCACAAAAAATTTGGGAGCCATTGGATACATTCTCATCATTTCACAATTGATTTGGCAAAGTGTACAAAATTTGGTCACATGTCACACACCCTAGCAACATTTAAAAACCATTCATCCAAAAATTCTGGAAAAATAATGATAAAAAAGTAGAGATCATGATGAACACAACACAAAAAATCCCATTGATTTTGGATCAAGATTGAACAAGTTATGATTTTTACAAGATGGGCATCAAAAATGAAATAATTATTGAAATTAACATTGAAAGAGTGGCATTTTGGTAATATTTTGATTCACTTATCTAAACACTGCCGTTTTGGCCCTGAAAATAAAATGTTTTCATTGGCCAGTGGGGAATGGCACAGTACACGTGAGGAAAGAAGAAAAACTGGAAAATGGCTTTGGGGTTTACTGTAGCAGCATCATCTTCTCAAATTCGACCCAACCAATTTTTCTCCAAAAAAGCAATTGCATATACCAAAATGATCAGCAAACAACAAGCAATATGAATCCAATCATGGTTTTTATTAAATCGAGCTAGGCAATAAGAAACAAGCAAAACAAGTTTGAATCATCAATATTCATTTCGACATTACTCAACCATTACTCAACCATTTTTAAAAACACAAAGTGCAGTGTGATCAGGGTGAAAAGACCTATGAGATGTGCATCATAGTTTTTGAAAAGGTTGAGGTCGAAAACTCACCTATTTTTGAAGCAGACAGAGGAACAGTGTGGTTTTGATCCTCTTAGCCTGAAACTGATGCTTTAGAACCTTCCCAATGATGAATGATGAAGGTTGTCTTGGCTTGTGTAGATTGAAATGAGCTCACACTTGGATTGCCATGGAGGATGCAGGGTTGAAGACAGTGGTGGAAAGGTGCTTATAAGTGGGAAAATGTGATTCCAAAGAGTCCACAAAGATGCTTGTGTGATGAGAAGACAAAGGCCAGGCAAAGTTGGCTTTGAGTGTTTTGGACTGGTTTTTGTAAAATGCAAAGGATGAGATTTTGGAGAATGAGTGCCAAGGCCTTGTTGCTGTGTGATGGCTGCAAAATTTGGTAATGATGATAAGTTGATGAATCAAGGCTGCTATCAGAAGTTGTTTTTGGTTTTGAGTCTTGACAGCAAATTTGAAAATGCAAGAAGGTGAGATTTTTTGAGAGTGAATGAAGCAAGGTTTTTCTGTTGTGTTGTTGGTTGCAATTTTGGTTTGATGAATGGATGGTCAAAGCAATGCAAGGCTAGGTTTAGTTCATTGTGAGTTTTTGTTTTGACAGCAAGTGATAAATGCTGAGCAAGCAAGGATGAGTAAATGAATGAAGGTGGTTGTGTTATGCTGGCTACTGTTAGTGTTTTGTTTTGACAGAATAAAGGTGAGGAAATAGGGCATCAATCAAAGCAAAGTTTTTGTCCTTTGAAGTTTTCTGGACAGCATTTTTAATCCTGTGAAAATGCCAAGAAAGTCAGTCCTTTGCCTCAGGGAAATTGGTTGGTTTTTTTATGCTATGTTTTCTTGGTGTTGTTTTGTGGTTGCTGTCTTGGTGTTCAAAAAATGACAGAAAAGAAGAGGCATCCAAATTTGCTGTTAGCAGTTCTTTAAGGTTTGGACAAAAAAATCTGGAATGTCAACAGCAAGGTGAGCTAGGCTTTGGTTGGTTATGTTACAGGTTTTTCATGGCAGGAAATCATGACCTGGTATGTTGTTTTGGTGGCAAGGCAATGTTGGTTCCATGACAGTTTTTTTCTTGGCAAAATGCAAGTGAGGCCAGCTTGAATGAATGAGGTTAGGAGAGATTAAAATGCAAGTAGCAGGGTTAGTTGAGAGAGTGCATGCTGTTGGCAGCTTTTCTCATGACAGGAACATAGTGTTTTTTTTCATTTGCTGCTCCATGTTTGTGTGCCTGCCATTGGTTTTGTGGTTGCTAAGTGTCACTCATGACAGCAACAGGATTGAGGGTGTGGTTTTAGAATGCTGCAGGCAATTGACTTTGTTGGTTAGCTCAGCTTAGTCTTGCTATGTTTGTTGACAGAAAAAATAGGAATGCCAAAGCCAAGATGAGATTTCTGCAGCCTGAAATTCTGTGGTATTGTGTAGCCTTTTGTGTATCCCAAAAGATGACAGAAAGAAAAGCTGCACCCTTGCTGCTGTGTTGCTGTTGGACAGTTCAAATCATGGCATGGAGGTATGGAGGACATGGTCACATTTGTCCTTTTGCTCCAAAAATCAAGCAAGTAGTGAATGGCCCTTTGTACTACTGGTTTTTTTTGCAAATATGTGTTCAGAATGACAGCCAATAGCCTCTAAAAACTCTGTTTGAAAGTACCAAGGCATGGTTCAAATGCAAGCATGGAGTGGTATAGTGAAACTTGTACTTGTCTTACAATTCAAGCAACCAAGCAATGGCTTCATGTACTGCATATTTTGACTTTGCAAACACATTCTAAATGACATTTATGAGCTGTCCCAATTGGCCAAATGCTGAAAAAATGTTTAAATCAAAAAGTCAACTCTTGGTCAAACTTACATTTAAATGAAAAAGGTCAAAATATGCCATTTTGATTGGTGAAGTTTTGGCTCATGAAATTTATATTTTTGGAAAGAGGGGATCAAATGTGACTTGTAGGAAAAAACCCCACCAAAATTGGTTAAACGGTTTGAGAGATATGGCCTTCTGAAGTTCAAGATTTTCTGAAATTGATTCGATCATAACTTGCCAACCACACATGGGAATTGAGAGTTCTAGGACTTTTTGGAAATGGGAGAACAAGATCTTCAACTTTCATGTTGGGCAAAAATTCATTTGAGGCTTGTATCAAAATGTAAGTTTGAGGATCAAGACTTTCCATTTATGGCAGGTTTCAGTTACAGGCCCAGTTTCCATTTTGGGAAATTTTTGATCTGGCTTCAAATTCTTCCATGATGGTGTTTGACATGATATATGATGACTATTTGGACATGAATGAACTCTCACAAACCAATTCCAATCATCCAATCACTGATTAAATGGACAGTTGACCAACAGTTGACTTTTAGGGTTTCTGTCTGATTGTGCATTGACTGATGACTTCCAAACCCTAATTCCTTGAGAACTTGACTTCAAATGATGTCCCAAGTTGTATGAACTCTTGATTATTGACCATGGTGCCCAAATTCCACAAGAATGACCACCATCCACTGCTTTGACTGACAGTTGACTTTTTTAGGTTTTTTGACTCCCTGTGTATGAGCTGCTGACTTCTGAGCCTTCAACCCTTGACCACAATACTTCAAATAGGCCTCCAAGTCATGTGAACTTGTTGGACAAACCCCAAGGCCTTGGTTCAATGAGAAATCCCTTTGCTTGCTTGGTTGACTGATCAGGAGATTAGTTTGACCTGATTCTTGATTGCTTGCTCTTGAGGCAACTGAGGGACAATGCAAATGCTATGCAATGGATCATGATATGCTATGACCTAATATGACAATGTATGCATAATGATAGGTGCAAATTTGAGGTGCTACAGCTGCCCCTATTCAATCAGCTGGGAACCCGAACGGATGATAGCAACGGCTGTCAGACTTTCAGGGTAAACAGGGATTGAATACCAAAGAACCGTAGAATTTGCACAGTACTGGATATGACACAAAAGAACCACGTCATTTACCGATGACAAACTGCATGACAGCTTCAGAAAAGCAAAACCATTTACCGATGGTTGGAGAACTGGAAACTTGATATTTACCGATATCAACTTCAGCACGACCATTTACCGATGGCGGCTGGGGAAAACAAACTTCTGAAAAGCAAAACCATTTACCGATGGTTAAAACTGGGACCTTGATATTTACCGATATCAACTTCAGCACGACCATTTACCGATGGCTGCTGGGAAACAGATTTTGATGAGCAAAACCATTTACCGATGGTTAGAACTTGATATTTACCGATGGCTGCTGGGAAACAGATTCGATGTAGAAAGGAAGCCAGACCATTTACCGATGGTGGCTTTAAAGAAACTCGACATTTACCGATGTCAACCCTAGCAAGGCCATTTACCGATGGCATGCTGCAACTGGGAATTCGATATTTACCGATATCGAAGAAAACTGGGCCATTTACCGATGGCGTCTCCGCTTGGGGAGGAACAAAATCTTTGTGGTGATACCAGACAAGACGTTTACCGACGACTTCTGGGGATTTTGATTTTGTTGACCAGACATTTACCGATGACTGGGATGAGACTCGACGTTTACCGACATCGAAAGGTGATGTTTACCGACATCCAAAGAAATGACCAGACATTTACCGATGACTGGGAATGAGAAATTTAGTGGGGAGATACAAATATTTGCAACCGGAAACCAGATAGGACATTTACAGATGACTCTACTGGGGATTTCTAGCTGGGAATTATCAGACATTTACCGATGACTGAAGGAAAGACTCGATGTTTACAGACACCGAAACAATGGTGTTTACCGACACCAAAAAAAAATGACCAGACATTTACCGATGACTGGGTGAGACTCGATGTTTACCGACATCAAAAAAAAAAAAAAAAAAAAAAAATGACCAGACATTTAACGATGACTGGGGAGAAAAACCCGATGTTTACAGACACCGAAACAATGGCGTTTACCGACACCAAAAATGATGACCAGACATTTACTGATGACTGGAGGAAGACTCGATGTTTACAGACACCGAAACAATGGTGTTTACCGACACCAAACAAAGAAAATACGCGCGGGTGCTAGCATGACACTTACTGGTATCACAAGAACGACATCTTAGATATGTCAAGGCAAGGCTGATCACTCGCTGGGGGTCTCACTGAGGAAAAACAAACTTTCTGTCACCATCGGGTGAGGAAATAAACCTCTGTCACCATCGGGTGAGGACATAAACCTCTGTCACCATCGGGTGAGGAAATAAACCTCTGTCACCATCGGGTGAGGAAATAAACCTCTGTGGGGAATAAACAATTCTGAATGCTGTCAAGGGCAACTGTAGCAGTCTTGCCGTGCTGATGTTGAATGAAATGATCCGCCTCTGCCGGGGATACGGTCTGGTGAAGTTAACACATGAATGCATATGTTTGAATTTTTCTATGGCGTAATGCTCCATATTGAATGGGAGTGCTACGCAATTTTTGAGGATGCAATGATTACTACATGCAAAATGCAAATGAACTCTGGCTAGGGAGCCGAAATGATCAGATACTCTGACTCTGTGGGGAGACTCCTCTTGGGGAACTACTCTGCGGGGAACTCTGCTTGAGGAATGGTAAAGCGACTTCACACTCATGTTGAAGAATAGCACTGCTGCTGGGGAAAGATAAACTCCGCTGGGGATATCCTTCAGTCCACGGGTAGAATAAATGTTGGAGATAAAGTTCAGTGAGCCTGCCCCACTCGGGGAGGAAATCGGCAAATACAGGCCTGCTGGGGATAGGCAGTCCTTAGATCTGTTGGGGAATAGAAAATACTATCCACAGACGTCTTCGCAGGGGAACATAGTTCTGGTAGCTTCCAAACTTGCTTGGGGAAAAAAAATCTGCTGAGGAAAAGTCCTCACAGATGCCAATCTGAAACAAACGGCACAACAAAATGCCCTCAGGGGGATACATGGACAAGATACGCTCAAGTGTCCTCAATATTCAGAATGATTTTCAAATGTTTCATTTTTCTGCATGTTATTGTATAGCCTCCATGTTTTATATATGCAATGCTTATCAAAAATTCGGACATTTTGCAAACAAAACAGTAAAAATAAAAACAAGAGAGATATTTATCTGAATAACGACTTTTATTGATTGAAAATGTGCCTGAAGAGGCAAATACATTGGGAAGCAATTCCTAGAAAGAGGTAACTGCGCACAAAAGGAAAAAATCTATCCTAATGGCAACGTGAACATGGCGTCCACTATTTCCCAATTCTGTTATAACTCACAGATCATCAGTTTTCCTCCCAACTCCTTGCTTTCTGAGAAGAATGACTGGACGGATCACATCTTTCGAGATGGCAGACGACAAAGCTTGATGAAGTACAGACAACTCAGACTGTAGTCTTCGCTTTAATCCCTAATTTTTGCCTGGATCGCCCTTTCGGGTTTTCAATCCGCCGGGATACCCATTCTTGCCTAAGCCGCCCTCGCGGGTTTTCGACTTACCGGGTGTACAATTTTTTTTATTTTATCCCTAATTTTTGCCCGAACCTTTTCTTTCTGTTTTTTGGTTCGCCGGGATGCCCTTTTTTTTTGCCTGGACTTTTTTTCTTTTTGTCCAGCGGGTCAATTTATGCGAAGTATTTTTTGACTACATCTGAGTTGACAGGAGACGGAAAATCTTCACCATCCATAGTTGTAAGCATCAAGGCTCCACCAGAGAATACCTTCTTCACAACATACGGGCCTTCATAATTAGGAGTCCACTTGCCCCTGTTATCTGTACCGGGAGGAAGGATCCTCTTCAAAACTATATCACCGATCTGAAATGTCCGAGGACGCACTTTCTGATCAAAGGCTCGCTTCATCCTTCTCTGATACAACTGTCCATGGCATACAGCTGCTAACCGTCTCTCCTCATAAGGCTCAACTCGTTAAACCTTGTTCGAATCCACTCGGCTTCGTCCAGCTTGACATCCAATAAAACTCTCAGAGAAGGAATCTCCACTTCAACAGGTAGGACAGCTTCCATACCATACACAAGGGAGTAAGGGGTTGCCCCGGTCGACGTACGTACTGAGGTACGGTACCCATGCAAAGCGAAAGGCAGCATCTCATGCCAATCCTTGTACGTAACGACCATCTTCTGCACAATCTTCTTGATATTCTTGTTTGCCGCTTCTACAGCACCATTCATCTTCGGTCTGTAAGGAGAAGAATTGTGATGTTCAATCTTGAAATCTTTACAAAGCTCTTTCATCATCTTGTTGTTGAGATTCGAACCATTGTCAGTGATGATTCTCTCGGGAACTCCATAACGACAGATGATTTCTTTCTTGATGAACCGGGTAACCACTTGTTTGGTAACGTTAGCATAGGAAGCTGCTTCTACCCACTTGGTGAAATAGTCAATCGCAACCAAGATGAAGCGGTGTCCATTCGAAGCAGTAGGCTCAATCTTCCCGATCATATCAATGCCCCACATGGCAAACGGCCAGGGTGAATTCATGATATTTAGAGGGCTTGGTGGTACGTGCACCTTATCAGCATAGATTTGACACTTATGGCACTTCCGAGCATACTTGAAACAATCGGATTCCATAGTCATCCAGTAATAACCCGCTCTCAACAATTTCTTAGCCATTGCATGTCCGCCGGCATGAGTACCGAAGGAACCTTCATGAACTTCCTGCATTAACATGTCCGCTTCGGGTCTGTCCACGCATCTGAGCAAGACCATGTCAAAGTTTCTCTTATACAACACATCATCCTGATTCAAATAGAAGCTTCCAGCTAGCCTCCTCAGGGTTTTCTTGTCATTCTTCGACGCACCTTCAGGATACTCCTGAGTCTTGAGGAAATTCTTGATGTCATAATACCACGGCTTCTCATCAATCACAACAGACTCGGCTGCAAACACATACGCAGGCCTCTCAAGTCGATTCACCGCAACATGTGGCACATGATTCCACCAATGAACTTTGATCATGGACGACAAAGTAGCCAAGGCATCAGCCATCTGATTCTCATCCCGGGGGACATGATACAACTTCACCTTCTTGAAGAACGTCAGTATTCTTCTGGTGTAATCTCTATATGGAATCAAATGCGGCTGATTCGTATTCCAATCTCCATTGACTTGATTGACCACTAGAGCGGAATCTCCAAATATGTCAAGTGTTTTGATCCTCAGATCAATGGCTTCCTCTATCCCCATGATACAAGCCTCATACTCAGCTTCGTTGTTGGTGACGTCAAACGTCAATCTGGCAGAAAAAGGTATATGAGCACCTTTGGGATTGATCAACACTGCCCCAACACCATTACCGTTCATATTCACAGCCCCATCAAACATCAGTGTCCACTTGTCATCGGATCCGGTCCTTCCTCGACAAGAGGCTCTTCGCAGTCTTTCATCTTAAGATACATGATGTCTTCATCAGGGAATTCAAACATCATAGGCTGATAATCTTCAATCGGTTGTTCGGCGAGGTAGTCTGACAGAATACTACCTTTGATGGCCTTCTGGACGTGTACTGAATGTCATATTCTGTTAGAATCATCTGCCAACGGGCAACACGTCCGGTGAGAGCTGGTTTCTCAAAGATGTACTTCACTGGATCCATCTTAGAAATCAATAAGGTAGTATGGTTCAACATATACTGTCTCAGTCGGCGAGCAGCCCAGGCCAAAGCACAGCAAGTTTTCTCGAGCAGTGAATATCTTGTTTCACAGTCGGTAAACTTTTTGCTAAGGTAGTATATGGCATGCTCTTTTCGACCAGACTCGTCATGCTGTCCCAATACACACCCCATCGAGTTCTCAGTCACTGACAGGTACATTATCAGAGGTCTCCCTGGAACTGGAGGTATAAGGATTGGAGGTTTCTGTAAATACTCTTTAATCTTGTCAAAAGCTTTCTGACAATCATCATTCCACTTGATCGCTTGATTCTTTCTAAGCAGTTTGAAAATTGGTTCACACGTAGCAGTTAGATGAGATATGAACCTTGCAATGTAGTTCAACCTCCCTAAAAACCCACGGACTTGCTTCTCCGTTTTCGGTTCAGGCATCTCTTGAATAGCTTTGACTTTTGCTGGATCAACCTCAATCCCTTTCTCACTGACAATGAAGCCTAACAGCTTCCCTGATCTCACCCCAAACGTACACTTGTTCGGATTCAACCTCAGCTTGAACTTTCTCAACCGATCAAACAGCTTCTGCAAATTAACCAGGTGCTCCTCTTCTGTCTGCGACTTCGCAATCATATCATCTACGTACACTTCAATTTCTTTGTGCATCATGTCATGAAAGAGAGTCGTCATTGCCCTCTGATAGGTAGCACCAGCATTCTTTAGCCCAAATGGCATCACCTTATAGCAGAACGTGCCCCAAGGTGTAATGAATGTCGTCTTTTCCATGTCCTCTGGCGCCATCTTGATCTGATTATATCCGGAGAAACCATCCATGAAAGAGAATACCGAGGATTGAGCCGTATTATCAACCAATACATCAATGTGAGGTAATGGGAAATCATCTTTCGGACTCGCTCTATTCAAATCCCGGTAATCGACACACATTCTGACTTTACCATCCTTCTTCGGCACAGGAACGATGTTGGCCACCCACGGTGGATAACTGGTAACAGCCAGAAAACCTGCATCCCACTGCTTCTGAACCTCTTCCTTGATCTTAGTTGCCATGTCAGGACTCGTTCTACGAAGCTTCTGCTTGACCGAAGGACATCCTTCCCTAAGAGGTAATCGATGCATCACAATGTCTGTATCTAAACCAGGCATATCTTGATACGACCAGGCGAACACTTCCACATATTCTCTCAGCATCTCAATCAGCCTCCTCTTGACAGAGTCCTCTAAAGCAGCCCCAATCTTGATTTCTCTTTTGGCGTCCTCAGTACCCAGATTAATAGTTTCCAACTCCTCCTGATGAGGTTGGATGACCCTTTCCTCCTGCTTCAGTAATCTGGCCAATTCTGCAGGGAGTTCACAGTCTTCCTCACTCTCCTCTTCAGCTTGGTAGATGGGATTGTCGAAATCATACTGAGCCATAACAGAACTGTTCATAGTGAATGCCATAAGATCGCTTCTGCATGTTTAATGCTTTGTTTTAGAAAAAGAGTTCAAGAAGTCACAAAAACAAAAAAAACATTGCCATTTTTATTTTTTTGAAAAAGAAAAATGAAAACAAAAATAGAAAGACAAGGATCACAAAGTTTGTTCAAAAAATGTCCTTCATTAATGATAATCATTAAAACATGATGAGGCCCTACAAAAATGAATCACTACGCCTTGGGCAGAACGTAGGATTTTCATGCAAAATGACAAAACAACAGAAAATTACTCTGTCAGAAGAGTAACTTGAACCACTTCTTCAGCCGTCCAGTTGTTGATAGACCCCCCTGGTGCACACGGGCGAACCCAGTTGTCAAATCACAATCGCTGTCACAGTCTTCACTACCGGTTGCGGAGACGTCACCATGATTCATCAGCCCAGCGCTGGTAAAGGTACTCGGACCCGCTTGACCATTCTGCTCTGCTAGGAGAGGCTCATAACCAACACCAAATTTGTCTTCTTTAACCGGCAAATCCACCATCTTGCCCCAGCCTTCAGCTTTGCCAGAATCAACAACCTCCTTAGCCTGCTTGTAAGAAGTAATTGAAACACCCGGCTTCCTCTGCTCAGCGTACGCCACTTTCTCAAGAGCCACAGTCTCAAACGCCTGGCATAAGGTTTCGTGGATCTCGCCATCCACCTCAACATACTTGAACGAGGATAGATGACTCACCAGAATCTCTTCTTCACCGCACACAGTCACAATCTGACCGTTCCAGACATACTTGAGCTTTTGATGGAGAGTCGACGAGACTGCCCCTGCTGCATGAATCCATGGACGCCCCAACAAACAACTGTAGGCGGGCTGGATGTCCATAACATAGAAGATGATATCAAAAACCTCAGGACCTATCTTCACAGGCAAGGTAACTTCCCCACACACAGAACGTTTGGAACCGTCGAAAGCACGAACGATCAGGTCGCTGGGGTTAAGCACAAACCCTTCCGCATCAATCTTCCTCAGAATCTGCTTAGGCAACACATTCAGCGACGACCCGGTGTCTACCAATACGTGAGACAACACTGCCCCCTTGCACTCCATGGTGATGTGCAAGGCTTTGTTATGGTTTCGCCCTTCAGGCGGTAAGTCCAAGTTGGTGAAACCCACACCATGCCTGGTGCTCACATTGGCCATCACACCCTCCAGTTGATTGACAGAAATCTCCTGAGGCACGTAAGCCAGATTCAACATCTTTAGCAAGGCGTTACGGTGTGCCTCAGAGCACATCAACAGTGAAAGTATAGAAATCTTGGACGGAGTTTGATTCAACTGATCTACAATCTTGTAGTCACTTTTCTTGATTATCTTCATAAACTCCTCCACGTCTTTCTCAAATGATCCCTCAGGCGCTTCTTTCTGGACAGGTTCTTCCTCAACCACAGCTTGCTTACCCTTTGCTTTGGCGAGAGCTTCAGCATTATTGTCCCTCAAAGGCTGCGGTGCGAACAGACGACCGCTTCTGGTAAAACCTCCTGGACCCCCTACATTATCCACAGCCGGACCAACAGTTGCAGGAACTCTATTCGGTAAACCAATTGTCACTGGAGTTTGATTCACTGGTCTTGTCTGACTTTCAGCCCTTCTGTAACTGCGGTGAGCATTATCATACTTCCACGGCACGGCTTTACTATTCTCAACAGCCCTTCTTTCAGACGCCACGATAGTAGTTGGAACACTGATGGTTACAGGCACGGGAATGGTAACTGGGGTACCATTTGCTGCAGGTGCACTGACAACCCTTTGTCCGCGTTCTTCAGACGGTTTAAAGTAAATGGTGATAGTTGACGCTGTTCCACGATCTTTTACAGCCCTACTGAATTGCAAACAACCTTCATCCATCATACCCTGGATACCGGTCCTCAACTGGTCGCAACCATTCTCAGATTCTGCACAGCCCAAACAATCTTCATCACAGCCCGGGTAGACACCCCCATTCAGCAGACGACCCTTCACAACTAGCAGAGAAGTCTGAACATCATCAACATTAACAACCAGATCTTCAGCTTCTTTCCCTTCAATATTGTTCACTCTATGCCCACCATGCTGAGGCATAGGGTTGTTTACGACATTAGGCACTGGAGCGAAGTTGATTGCCTTGGCATCGATCAAATCTTGAACCTTGTGCTGGAGGGCTCGACACTTCTCAGTATGGTGGCCTGGTGCCCCAGAATGAAAGTCACAACGGGCGTTGGCGTCGTATCCAGGAGGCAATACTGTAGGCGGAGCCATTGTACGCAACTCAATCATCCCCAACCTGAGTAGTTCGGGTAGTAGCTCTGCGTAAGACATAGGCAGAGGATCAAATTTTCTATCAGCCTGTAACTTCTGCCTAGGCTGGAAAGGACGCTGCTGTTGTTGTTGTTGTTGCGGTTGTTGAACTCTTTGTTGTTGTTGCTGACGAGGTTGAGGTGCCGGAATGGTCACTGCAGCAGCTTGACGGTATTCAATTCTGTTCTGATCTCTGCGGTGTTGAACAGCATTAGTTTCACCCTCTCTTCGACGAGGTGCCCCAACAAATGGCTTCTTAGAAGAAGAGGAACCAGCATCTTGAATCTTCCCAGTTTTGATCAAACTCTCAGTCCTCTCTCCACAAATGACAACATCAGAAAAACTACCGAATGGGCAGCTCCCCATCCGGTCCATAAACACACCTTGAAGAGTACCAATAAACATATCTGTCAACTCCCTCTCCAGCATAGGGGGTTGAACTCTAGCAGCCAGTTCACGCCACCTCTGAGCGTACTCCTTGAAGCTTTCATTGGATTTCTGACAAAGACTCTGCAGCTGAGTCCGGCTCGGTGCCATGTCCATGTTGTGTTTGTATTGCCTCAAGAAGGCCTCACCCAGATCTCTCCAGCATCGGATCGAATCCCTCTTCAATTCCATGTACCAGTCCAAAGAAGCCCCAGATAGACTATCTTGGAAAAAATACATCCACATCTTTTCATCATCGGTATACGCAGAGATTTTCCGTAGTAAGCCTGCACATGGGTGCGAGGGCAAGAAGTACCGTTGTATTTGTCGAAGGACGGTGCTTTGAACTTGTGAGGGATTCTCAAACCTTCAACCAACCCCATATTAGTAACATCAAAACCGAGAGAATTCTGACTTTCCATAGCACGGATCTTCTCAGCAAGAGCCTCAACTTTGCGGTCTCTCTCATTAACCCTTCCCAGAACGTCTTCGTCTTCACTGAGCAGAGAGAACATATCCTCTTGTCTGTCAACAATCGGAACAGGATTACGGGCCGGAGCACGGACTACTCTGGCATTAGCGGCATCTGGAACAATAGGTTGACCGTTGATTCGAATACCCCCCAACTCATCACCTACAGCATAGTTGTTGACGGGTACAGCAGCAGCAACATTGTTATCATTGACCGGGCCTCCCTCTGGCGGAGCATGGTTGATCGGTGGATTTGCAGCCTCTTGTCTCTGAACCATAGCTCGAAGTTCTTCTTGACCTTGCGCAACCCCTTGCATCATATTCATAAACTGGGCCATGCTAGCCTTCATCTCAGCCAACTCAGCTTGAAATTGATCCATACTTCTCTGTTGATTCAGTCTTGTTGAGTAGCGGTGCGGACGTTGATCAGCTATCCTGCCTGAACAGGAACCAAGAGTGAGAAGTCACGATCAAGAACACCTGTTATGCAAAATGATATGAGTATGATGCTAATGATGCGTATGATGCACATGATATGCTCATTTCTCAGGCATTCAAAGAGCCTGACCCATCCTGAAAAGATGGCAACCTGCAGCAACAAGAGAACAAACAGATACAAGGGAATGCTGACATCCTTATACATACATAAGGGCAAAAGGCATACAACCAATGTCAACAGAATATCTGAATAAACAACGTACAAAGAAAGAGAATCCCATCCAACAAGCCTGGAGGTGATTCTTAACAAAAGATCCAAGAGATGGCTTACACGCAAATGAATCCCATCCAACAAGCCTGGAGGTGATTCTCAACAAAATACAAACAGAGATACAAACTAAGACAGACGGTCTTCAGGAATGAGGGTCTTCAGGTAATGGCACTGGTCGATCAACAGTGAGCATTCTGAACAATCTGGTAAAGGAGTAATCTTCTCTTTCAACTGTCTTCTCAGCTCCAAGACTTCTCCTCCAAGGTGGTCCTCTGATTTCTGTCTCAACTCTACTTCCTTCTTCAACTGAGCGTCTTTGTCTCTGAGTTGCTTCTCCAAGTCTCTGATCTTCTTCTGATAACTGGCTTCTGCTCTCTGCAGCCTCAACATTCCCTATGCTCCGCATCTAACATAGACTCCATCTCCTCATATGACCTCTTCTTACTCCTCAGTCTGCTAGCATCTTCTCCTTGCACTTCCCTGAGTTGATGGGCCAAGTGCAGCTTATCAGCTTTGGCTTTGTACAGCTCCATATGGGTGTCTTGCTCCTTCTCTCTCAAACGACGATTCTCCATCAGGGCTTGCTTATAGTGCTCAGCAGGTACACTATCAGCAAGGATCAAAGGTGGTTGCTCTTGCAACGGCTCCATCCTATCGTAGGGTAGCAACAAAGTTTCCACTCTCTTCTTGACCCAATCAGTGTAATCAGGCATAGCAACGGCAAACTTCTTCCCTAAGACGGATCCATCCTTCACACCAATAGACTTCCAAGCTCTCCCTATCTGCTCCAATCTAACAGGGTCACTCTGCTTCTCAAAACAAAAACTCTCAGCTATCTCTGCTTCGAGCGGTCTTTCGCTCATAACAAACCCTAGCTGGCGAGGAGAAAGAACTGGGTTGTAATTGATGCAACCTTTGGTCCCTATGAGTGGCACGCCCCGGAATTCACCACAACTTATGATGACATCCTTCACATCCATCCGGTACGACTGCCACCTGATGTCGTAGGAAGTAAGCGACATGACCCTCTGAGTCCACTTAAGAGTGCTCTGGGTATCCACAAATGGTCCACTGGCTGGCAGAAGAGACATGAACCATTTGAACAGAAGAGGTAGGCAACACCTGATGGCTCCTCCCTTACCATGCCTGCTGTGAATGGCATAGTAAGTATCTGCTAGAAGAGTAGGGATTGGATTCCCTCTGATGAAAATGCTGATAGCAGTGAAGTCAATAAATTTGGCATACTGGGAAATAGGATGATACCATAGATCATGGCAGCTAACTGTGCGTGAAAAACTTCCCAATTCCCCTTTTCTGCTTCAACTCTGGCTACTCTCAACAGGAACTTCAATGGCAGACCTACAACTTCCCCACTGGACTTCCAACTCTTACTAACCTCCTCAACACTCAAACGGAGAGCTCTGGCAATCAATCTGAAGTCGACCTCCTTTGGAACGTCCAAGAAGGAGTCTGATGCTGAATAGGGATACTCAACAGGATAGAATACTCCTCGAGAGTAGGTGCTAACTGGTAATCTTGGAAAGTGAAGCATCTGAGCTCTGGGTCATAAAACTGAAGTAGTGTCTGCAGAGGCACTGGATCCACTACTGTCTTCAATACTGTCAAGATATCTCCGTACCGCCCAACAAAACTCTTCAGTCGATCGTCTGTCACGAGGCTACCCAACTCAACTAGCGGAGTCAACGGCTCACGGTGGAAACTGTAGGAACAGGTCTTCCGCTTTGGCTCTGGGACTGTTGCCATCTCTATCAGTGACAAGCTCTGGAATGTACCTGAGAAATGATATGCATGCAGGGATTAGTTTTTTTTCTTTTGATTTTTTTTTTATATATATTTTTTTCAATGCGTTTCTTTTGAAAAATAAATATGCTATGATGCAAATGATGCAGACTGGACTGGCTGGTTGTGCAAACTCTGATACTAGGTCGAAGCTTCAGTCAAAATCGAACATAAATCCCACTTAAGGTCAACCGAAAACTGTTGTCTGAACTAGAGTCACCAACAGAACCAAGTCACCAACAGAACCGAGTCACCAACGGTACCTGTAATGAAATAACCCTTCCCCACTCACAGGTGTAGTCTAGGCCAGGGTAAGGCTTGAGAGAAACGCAGCATAAATAACCTTTCGCAAAATACTGTCATATACACACCCGAAGTATGTAACGACAGCATCCCACCAGGGTCTGAACTGCTCGTGATATCAATGTTCCGCTAAGTGGCGCCATACCACCCGCTTCCCATGAATCACTCTATTCCTAGGTATCCTAGATTGCACTCATGGTCTGGGTATTGGACCTTTTACCTCAACTGAC
Organism: Lathyrus oleraceus; assembly: GCF_024323335.1. NCBI lineage: Eukaryota > Viridiplantae > Streptophyta > Magnoliopsida > Fabales > Fabaceae > Lathyrus > Lathyrus oleraceus. The sequence goes on along the minus strand of NW_026113326.1, from coordinate 10,410 downwards.
TCTTCCCCCCACACAGAGAGAAACAAACAACCAGCCAGGTGAACAGATGAATAAATGCAAACATTAATGCAAACATAAATGCAAACAATAGACAATGAATGCAAACAGTAAATAATGAATGCAATAAATAAACACAGCACAAAGCAACCAAAACCCTAACCTAAAGAGCGCTAGGAGAGACTCGCTCAGGGAAGATGGACCAGCATAGGTCAACTTCTCTATATCCCCAGCAGAGTCGCCAGCTGTCGCATCGCGCGAAAAACCGGCGGGAAAAGAAAGAAACAACAGAGCCGCCACCGTGCGTTATTTATCCCAAAAGAGGGAAAGGAAACGCTCAGAGTAAACCTGGGAAAGAACATGGTCTCGCGACCAAAGAGAATGGGTTCGGGAGTCGGTTATGCGAAGGGAAGGTATTAGCACCCCTACGCATCCGTAGTACTCTACGGGATCCACGCACAAAAGGAAGGAAATTGGTTGCTAAACACTGCTCAAATATTCACACACACTGGCTGAAAGAAACGAAGGAGACTGACTGAAACTGAACTCGGCAGGATGTCGCATCCTGGGCCTACTTAGTCTATCAGGCATAGACATCAGAGTCGAAGTAGTTCGGACTGGGGAAACGACACATGCTCGCTAGGATGTCGCATCCTATGCATACGTATCTTCTCGGACGAGAGAAGAATCAGAGCATTCGTAGCTCGGCTGACACGCACACAAACAAACAAGACAAAGGCAAACGTGGAGCCCGACTGCCAATCGCTGGACTTATGTCAGCATCCGAACCTAAACCACACGCAAAGAGGCAAACGTGGAGCCCAAATGCCAATCACTGGACTTACATTGACATCCGAACCTAAACAACACAACAGATAGATAGGGAGTCGGGGACTCAGCCTATAACTGTCAAACGCACACAAACAGACAGCAAATGCTAAGGAGTACGGGGACTCGAGCCTAGCAAAGGTCAAACAACACACACAAAAAGAAAGGGCGCCCGGAGAGATCAGCTCAATCTCCTGCCTACATACTTCATCTGGTATGAAGATCAGGGCGATGTAGTTCCCCTACGCAGGGATAAGGATCTAGCCTAACCAGATAACAGAGGGAGACACAACTAGGGAGACTACGACTCGAGCCTAGATGTTATCATGCAAATCAAACCTAAGTTATGGTTTCTAGCTAAATGGCACAAGGGCCAACCTATCCTAAGTATGGCTCACACAGGAAGCAAGCCACACACACTTAACTTGCACAGGAAGCAAGCCAAGCAAAACCTAACTTGCACAGGAAGCAAGTCTAAACTAATCCTAACTTGCACAGGAAGCAAGTCAAACTATCCTAACTTGCACAGGAAGCAAGTCAAACTATCCTAACTTGCACAGGAAGCAAGTCAAACTATCCTACAAGCACAGATAGCACACGCTATACACAAACAAGTGGCTCAAACAAGGGTTAGGTTTTAGTCAAGGGGTCATATCAACCTCAACAAACAAACCTCTGGAACTGGGTGAATGTTGCTCTTAACCTTGCCATTGAGGGGCTAAGGTGAAGCAGATGAAAGGATGAAGTGAGGATGAGACCTCACAGCTCTTATCCCTGGCCTGGGAGAGCTCAAGACAAGAATGTGTGGGTTCAGAAAGTGGGAACCCTTCTACACATTTAAAACTGACTCAACTGTACAGTTTGTACAAGATCTTGGGTTTGTATCTGCAATGCATCAACACAGTGGTGTGAGCAAAGCAGATGACACACTGAATAGTGGGGGATAGATTGCATATCCCTACCTTCCACCAATTGCCTCTTCACTTAGGAGGACTTTGACTCTATGCAAGGACAAAAGTAAACAATCACAAACATTGCCTCTTAAGGAGGACTTCAGACAGTTGCCTGGCCAAGTAACAGGCCAGGTCTTCCAGACTACATGAAGTAAAAGAGACATACCTCAATGCAAATTGCTTATAGAAGCAAAGCAAAGCAAAAAGTTCACAAAGAACTAAGCAACTAAAGCACCTGAAACAGTCAAGCAGATGTTAGTATGCAACTTCAAACAAAACAAACAGAAACAGACAACAACTGTCCATTAGAGGCACATGGATGTGCAAGGCACAAGGCTTAGGGCATGTGAGCCAAGCCACCTACAAAACAAAGAGGTTAGACAATGATACTTGAGTAAGCTCAATCAAAAGAATCGGTCTCAATGGCCATTTGATGGTCAACCTGAAAACACAAGCTCAAAGGTGAGTAACAGGACCACTAGGGCAAGCCTAGGGTCAAAAGTGAATGAGAAAGTCAAGACAGCAAGGGTTAAGCATCCAAAATCATGTTCAAACAATTAGGAAGCACAAACAATTGGACCCACATCCATATCAAACACTATCATCATTTCATGAACAGATTAGGTCAAAACATGGCAAACAGAAGCTCATAGAAGTCAACAGCAAGACTTAACTCAAAAGCAATCTAAACATTTTCCAAAAATCACCAAATAAATCATGATCAAACCTAACACATAGCATGGTAAGCATGTCAAATTTCATCCCATTTGGACAAGTGGAAGGCAGCCAATGAAAATCAGAAAGTCAAAGCCATTTGAACATGCTCATAGAAGTCAACCAAACATGCATCAACTTAGAAAAATCATAAGTCAAGAATGGTGTGTGATAAATGAATGGGATCAAAACCATGGCAAAGATGAGGATGTCTAGTTATCTCATGCAAATTTCATGTCCATCTAGTAAAGTATGAGAATTTCACAAATGAAATGGGAACATGTGTCACACAAGGTCAACATTTGTCTAGGCAGGGAAGAAAAATCTCAAGCAAATGGAAAATAGTTCAAATAGATCCAAGAAAATTCACATGTAAACTAGACATACAAGAATAGGTTCATGCAAAATTTGGGGTCATTTGGAGGTCAAGAAGCATGGCAATGAAAATCATGAAGTTGGACATCAATGGTGTGACACAAATTGTCACACCCTAATTCAAAAAATCATAACTCACAAACCACACAAGATAAATTCACAAACTCTATACCAAAATCACCATGAGTGTGTCTAGTTTAAGCACAAAAAATTTGGGAGCCATTGGATACATTCTCATCATTTCACAATTGATTTGGCAAAGTGTACAAAATTTGGTCACATGTCACACACCCTAGCAACATTTAAAAACCATTCATCCAAAAATTCTGGAAAAATAATGATAAAAAAGTAGAGATCATGATGAACACAACACAAAAAATCCCATTGATTTTGGATCAAGATTGAACAAGTTATGATTTTTACAAGATGGGCATCAAAAATGAAAATAATTATTGAAATTAACATTGAAAGAGTGGCATTTTGGTAATATTTTGATTCACTTATCTAAACACTGCCGTTTTGGCCCTGAAAATAAAATGTTTTCATTGGCCAGTGGGGAATGGCACAGTACACGTGAGGAAAGAAGAAAAACTGGAAAATGGCTTTGGGGTTTACTGTAGCAGCATCATCTTCTCAAATTCGACCCAACCAATTTTTCTCCAAAAAAGCAATTGCATATACCAAAATGATCAGCAAACAACAAGCAATATGAATCCAATCATGGTTTTTATTAAATCGAGCTAGGCAATAAGAAACAAGCAAAACAAGTTTGAATCATCAATATTCATTTCGACATTACTCAACCATTACTCAACCATTTTTAAAAACACAAAGTGCAGTGTGATCAGGGTGAAAAGACCTATGAGATGTGCATCATAGTTTTTGAAAAGGTTGAGGTCGAAAACTCACCTATTTTTGAAGCAGACAGAGGAACAGTGTGGTTTTGATCCTCTTAGCCTGAAACTGATGCTTTAGAACCTTCCCAATGATGAATGATGAAGGTTGTCTTGGCTTGTGTAGATTGAAATGAGCTCACACTTGGATTGCCATGGAGGATGCAGGGTTGAAGACAGTGGTGGAAAGGTGCTTATAAGTGGGAAAATGTGATTCCAAAGAGTCCACAAAGATGCTTGTGTGATGAGAAGACAAAGGCCAGGCAAAGTTGGCTTTGAGTGTTTTGGACTGGTTTTTGTAAAAATGCAAAGGATGAGATTTTGGAGAATGAGTGCCAAGGCCTTGTTGCTGTGTGATGGCTGCAAAATTTGGTAATGATGATAAGTTGATGAATCAAGGCTGCTATCAGAAGTTGTTTTTGGTTTTGAGTCTTGACAGCAAATTTGAAAATGCAAGAAGGTGAGATTTTTTGAGAGTGAATGAAGCAAGGTTTTTCTGTTGTGTTGTTGGTTGCAATTTTGGTTTGATGAATGGATGGTCAAAGCAATGCAAGGCTAGGTTTAGTTCATTGTGAGTTTTTGTTTTGACAGCAAGTGATAAATGCTGAGCAAGCAAGGATGAGTAAATGAATGAAGGTGGTTGTGTTATGCTGGCTACTGTTAGTGTTTTGTTTTGACAGAATAAAGGTGAGGAAATAGGGCATCAATCAAAGCAAAGTTTTTGTCCTTTGAAGTTTTCTGGACAGCATTTTTAATCCTGTGAAAATGCCAAGAAAGTCAGTCCTTTGCCTCAGGGAAATTGGTTGGTTTTTTATGCTATGTTTTCTTGGTGTTGTTTTGTGGTTGCTGTCTTGGTGTTCAAAAATGACAGAAAAGAAAGGGCATCCAATTTGCTGTTAGCAGTTCTTTAAGGTTTGGACAAAAAATCTGGAATGTCAACAGCAAGGTGAGCTAGGCTTTGGTTGGTTATGTTACAGGTTTTTCATGGCAGGAAATCATGACCTGGTATGTTGTTTTGGTGGCAAGGCAATGTTGGTTCCATGACAGTTTTTTTCTTGGCAAAATGCAAGTGAGGCCAGCTTGAATGAATGAGGTTAGGAGAGATTAAAATGCAAGTAGCAGGGTTAGTTGAGAGAGTGCATGCTGTTGGCAGCTTTTCTCATGACAGGAACATAGTGTTTTTTTCATTTGCTGCTCCATGTTTGTGTGCCTGCCATTGGTTTTGTGGTTGCTAAGTGTCACTCATGACAGCAACAGGATTGAGGTGTGGTTTTAGAATGCTGCAGGCAATTGACTTTGTTGGTTAGCTCAGCTTAGTCTTGCTATGTTTGTTGACAGAAAAAAATAGAATGCCAAATCCAAGATGAGATTTCTGCAGCCTGAAATTCTGTGGTATTGTGTAGCCTTTTGTGTATCCAAAAGATGACAGAAAGAAAAGCTGCACCCTTGCTGCTGTGTTGCTGTTGGACAGTTCAAATCATGGCATGGAGGTATGGAGGACATGGTCACATTTGTCCTTTTGCTCCAAAAATCAAGCAAGTAGTGAATGGCCCTTTGTACTACTACTGGTTTTTTTGCAAATATGTGTTCAGAATGACAGCCAATAGCCTCTAAAAACTCTGTTTGAAAGTACCAAGGCATGGTTCAAATGCAAGCATGGAGTGGTATAGTGAAACTTGTACTTGTCTTACAATTCAAGCAACCAAGCAATGGCTTCATGTACTGCATATTTTGACTTTGCAAACACATTCTAAATGACATTTATGAGCTGTCCCAATTGGCCAAATGCTGAAAAAATGTTTAAATCAAAAAGTCAACTCTTGGTCAAACTTACATTTAAATGAAAAAGGTCAAAATATGCCATTTTGATTGGTGAAGTTTTGGCTCATGAAATTTATATTTTTGGAAAGAGGGGATCAAATGTGACTTGTAGGAAAAAACCCCACCAAAATTGGTTAAACGGTTTGAGAGATATGGCCTTCTGAAGTTCAAGATTTTCTGAAATTGATTCGATCATAACTTGCCAACCACACATGGGAATTGAGAGTTCTAGGACTTTTTGGAAATGGGAGAACAAGATCTTCAACTTTCATGTTGGGCAAAAATTCATTTGAGGCTTGTATCAAAATGTAAGTTTGAGGATCAAGACTTTCCATTTATGGCAGGTTTCAGTTACAGGCCCAGTTTCCATTTTGGGAAATTTTGATCTGGCTTCAAATTCTTCCATGATGGTGTTTGACATGATATATGATGACTATTTGGACATGAATGAACTCTCACAAACCAATTCCAATCATCCAATCACTGATTAAATGGACAGTTGACCAACAGTTGACTTTTAGGGTTTCTGTCTGATTGTGCATTGACTGATGACTTCCAAACCCTAATTCCTTGAGAACTTGACTTCAAATGATGTCCCAAGTTGTATGAACTCTTGATTATTGACCATGGTGCCCAAATTCCACAAGAATGACCACCATCCACTGCTTTGACTGACAGTTGACTTTTTTAGGTTTTTTGACTGCCTGTGTATGACTGCTGACTTCTGAGCCTTCAACCCTTGACCAAAATACTTCAAATAGGCCTCCAAGTCATGTGAACTTGTTGGACAAACCCCAAGGCCTTGTTCAATGAGAAATCCCTTTGCTTGCTTGGTTGACTGATCAGGAGATTAGTTTGACCTGATTCTTGATTGCTTGCTCTTGAGGCAACTGAGGGACAATGCAAATGCTATGCAATGGATCATGATATGCTATGACCTAATATGACAATGTATGCATAATGATAGGTGCAAATTTGAGGTGCTACAGCTGCCCCTATTCAATCAGCTGGGAACCCGAACGATGATAGCAACGGCTGTCAGACTTTCAGGGTAAACAGGGATTGAATACCAAAGAACCGTAGAATTTGCACAGTACTGGATATGACACAAAAGAACCACGTCATTTACCGATGACAAACTGCATGACAGCTTCAGAAAAGCAAAACCATTTACCGATGGTTGGGAGAACTGGAAACTTGATATTTACCGATATCAACTTCAGCACGACCATTTACCGATGGCGGCTGGGGAAAACAAACTTCTGAAAAGCAAAACCATTTACCGATGGTTAAAACTGGGACCTTGATATTTACCGATATCAACTTCAGCACGACCATTTACCGTGGTGCTGTGGGAAACAGATTTTGATGAGCAAAACCATTTACCGATGGTTAGAACTTGATATTTACCGATGGCTGCTGGGAAACAGATTCGATGTAGAAAGGAAGCCAGACCATTTACCGATGGTGGCTTTAAAGAAACTCGACATTTACCGATGTCAACCCTAGCAAGGCCATTTACCGATGGCATGCTGCAACTGGGAATTCGATATTTACCGATATCGAAGAAAACTGGGCCATTTACCGATGGCGTCTCCGCTTGGGGAGGAACAAAATCTTTGTGGTGATACCAGACAAGACGTTACCGACGACTTCTGGGGATTTGATTTTGATTTGTTGACCAGACATTTACCGATGACTGGGATGAGACTCGACGTTTACCGACATCGAAAGGTGATGTTTACCGACATCCAAAGAAATGACCAGACATTTACCGATGACTGGAATGAGAAATTTAGTGGGGAGATACAAATATTTGCAACCGGAAACCAACAGATAGGACATTTACAGATGACTCTACTGGGGATTTCTAGCTGGGAATTATCAGACATTTACCGATGACTGAAGGAAAGACTCGATGTTTACAGACACCGAAACAATGGTTTACCGACACCAAAAAAAATGACCAGACATTTACCGATGACTGGGTGAGACTCGATGTTTACCGACATCAAAAAAAAAAAAAAAAATGACCAGACATTTAACGATGACTGTGGGAGAAAAACCCGATGTTTACAGACACCGAAACAATGTCGTTTACCGACACCAAAAATGATGACCAGACATTTACTGATGACTGGAGGAAGACTCGATGTTTACAGACACCGAAACAATGGTGTTTACCGACACCAAACAAAGAAAATACGCGCGGTGCTAGCATGACACTTACTGGTATCACAAGAACGACATCTTAGATATGTCAAGGCAAGGCTGATCACTCGCTGGGGGTCTCACTGAGGAAAAAAACAACTTTCTGTCACCATCGGGTGAGGAAATAAACCTCTGTCACCATCGGGTGAGGACATAAACCTCTGTCACCATCGGGTGAGGAAATAAACCTCTGTCACCATCGGGTGAGGAAATAAACCTCTGTGGGGAATAAACAATTCTGAATGCTGTCAAGGGCAACTGTAGCAGTCTTGCCGTGCTGATGTTGAATGAAATGATCCGCCTCTGCCGGGGATACGGTCTGGTGAAGTTAACACATGAATGCATATGTTTGAATTTTTCTATGGCGTAATGCTCCATATTGAATGGAGGAGTGCTACGCAATTTTTGAGGATGCAATGATTACTACATGCAAAATGCAAATGAACTCTGGCTAGGGAGCCGAAATGATCAGATACTCTGACTCTGTGGGGAGACTCCTCTTGGGGAACTACTCTGCGGGGAACTCTGCTTGAGGAATGGTAAAGCGACTTCACACTCATGTTGAAGAATAGCACTGCTGCTGGGGAAAGATAAACTCCGCTGGGGATATCCTTCAGTCCACGGGTAGAATAAATGTTGGAGATAAAGTTCAGTGAGCCTGCCCCACTCGGGGAGGAAATCGGCAAATACAGGCCTGCTGGGGATAGGCAGTCTTTAGATCTGTTGGGGAATAGAAAACACTATCCACAGACGTCTTCGCAGGGGAACATAGTTCTGGTAGCTTCCAAACTTGCTTGGGGAAAAAAATCTGCTGAGGAAAAGTCCTCACAGATGCCAATCTGAAACAAACGGCACAACAAAATGCCCTCAGGGGGATACATGGACAAGATACGCTCAAGTGTCCTCAATATTCAGAATGATTTTCAAATGTTTCATTTTTCTGCATGTTATTGTATAGCCTCCATGTTTTATATATGCAATGCTTATCAAAAATTCGGACATTTTGCAAACAAAACAGTAAAAATAAAAACAAGAGAGATATTTATCTGAATAACGACTTTTATTGATTGAAAATGTGCCTGAAGAGGCAAATACATTGGGAAGCAATTCCTAGAAAGAGGTAACTGCGCACAAAAGGAAAAAATCTATCCTAATGGCAACGTGAACATGGCGTCCACTATTTCCCAATTCTGTTATAACTCACAGATCATCAGTTTTCCTCCCAACTCCTTGCTTTCTGAGAAGAATGACTGGACGGATCACATCTTTCGAGATGGCAGACGACAAAGCTTGATGAAGTACAGACAACTCAGACTGTAGTCTTCGCTTTAATCCCTAATTTTTGCCTGGATCGCCCTTTCGGGTTTTCAATCGCCGGGATACCCATTTTTGCCTAAGCCGCCCTCGCGGGTTTTCGACTTACCGGGTGTACAATTTTTTTATTTTATCCCTAATTTTTGCCCGAACCTTTTCTTTCTGTTTTTTGGTTCGCCGGGATGCCCTTTTTTTTGCCTGGACTTTTTTTCTTTTTGTCCAGCGGGTCAATTTATGCGAAGTATTTTTTGACTACATCTGAGTTGACAGGAGACGGAAAATCTTCACCATCCATAGTTGTAAGCATCAAGGCTCCACCAGAGAATACCTTCTTCACAACATACGGGCCTTCATAATTAGGAGTCCACTTGCCCCTGTTATCTGTACCGGGAGGAAGGATCCTCTTCAAAACTATATCACCGATCTGAAATGTCCGAGGACGCACTTTCTGATCAAAGGCTCGCTTCATCCTTCTCCGATACAACTGTCCATGCATACAGCTGCTAACCGTCTCCCAAATAAGGCTCAACTCGTTAAACCTTGTTCGAATCCACTCGGCTTCGTCCAGCTTGACATCCAATAAAACTCTCAGAGAAGGAATCTCCACTTCAACAGGTAGGACAGCTTCCATACCATACACAAGGGAGTAAGGGGTTGCCCCGGTCGACGTACGTACTGAGGTACGATACCCATGCAAAGCAAAGGCAGCATCTCATGCCAGTCCTTGTACGTAACGACCATCTTCTGCACAATCTTCTTGATATTCTGTTTGCCGCTTTACAGCACCATTCATCTTCGGTCTGTAAGGAGAAGAATTGTGATGTTCAATCTTGAAATCTTTACAAAGCTCTTTCATCATCTTGTTGTTGAGATTCGAACCATTGTCAGTTGATTCTCTCAGGAACTCCATAACGCAGATGATTTCTTTCTTGATGAACCCGGGTAACCACTTGTTTGGTAACGTTAGCATAGGAAGCTGCTTCTACCCACTTGGTGAAATAGTCAATCGCAACCAAGATGAAGCGGTGTCCGTTCGAAGCAGTAGGCTCGATCTTCCCGATCATATCAATGCCCCACATGGCAAACGGCCAGGGTGAATTCATGATATTTAGAGGGCTTGGTGGTACGTGCACCTTATCAGCGTATATTTGACACTTATGGCACTTCCGAGCATACTTGAAACAATCGGATTCCATAGTCATCCAGTAATAACCCGCTCTCAACAATTTCTTAGCCATTGCATGTCCGCCGGCATGAGTACCGAAGGAACCTTCATGAACTTCCTGCATTAAACATGTCCGCCT
>NW_026113325.1:0-29255 GCF_024323335.1 Lathyrus oleraceus | reverse complement strand
CCATATTGATTTTCAACACTCGTTTGTGTTAATCATTGCTTTGTCAATACTCGTCCGTATTGATTTTCAACACTCGTCCGTGTTAATCATTCCTTTGTCAATACTCATCCATATGATTTTCAACACTAGTCCGTGTTAATCATTCCTTTATCAATACTCGTCTATATTGATTTCAACACTCGTCCGTGTTAATCATTTCTTTGTCAATACTCGTCCGTATTGATTTTCAGCATTGTCCGTGTTATACTTATTTCTTGTCAATACTCGTCCGTATTGATTTTCAACACTCATCCATGTTAATCATTTCTTTGTCAATACTCGTCCGTATTAATTTCCCAAAACTCGTCCGTGTTAATCATTCCTTTGTCAATACTCGTCCGTATTGATTTTCAACACTCGTCCGTGTTAATCATTTTTGTCAATACTCATCCGTATTGATTTTTAAACTCGTCCGTGTTAATCACTTCTTTGTCAATACTCGTCCGCATTGATTTTCAACACTCGTCCGTGTTAATCATTTCTTTGTCATACTCATCCGTATTGATTTTCAACACTCGTCGTGTTAATCATTTCTTTGTTAATACTCGTCCATATTGATTTTCAACACTCGTTTGTGTTAATCATTGCTTTGTCAATACTCGTCCGTATTGATTTTCAACACTCGTCCGTGTTAATCATTTCTTTGTCAATACTCATCCGTATTGATTTTCAATACTCGTCCGTGTTAATCATTTCTTTGTCAATACTCGTCCGTATTGATTTTCAACACTCGTCTGTGTTAATCATTTCTTTGTCAATACTCGTCCGTATTGATTTTCAACACTCGTTTGTGTTAATCATTTCTTTGTTAATACTCGTCCATATTGATTTTCAACACTCGTTTGTGTTAATCATTGCTTTGTCAATACTCGTCCGTATTGATTTTCAACACTCGTCCATGTTAATCATTTCTTTGTCAATACTCGTCTGTATTAATTTCCAAAACTCATCCGTGTTAATCATTCCTTTGTCAATACTCGTCCGTATTGATTTTCAACACACGTCCGTGTTAATCATTTTTTTGTCAATACTCATCCGTATTGATTTTTAATACTCGTCCGTGTTAATCACTTCTTTGTCAATACTCGTCCGTATTGATTTTCAACACTCGTCCGTGTTAATCATTTCTTTGTCAATACTCGTCCGTATTGGTTTTCAACACTCGTCCGTGTTAATCATTTCTTTGTCAATACTCATCCGTATTGATTTTCAAAACTCGTCCGTGTTAATAATTTCTTCCTCAATACTCGTCCGTATTGATTTTTAACACATGTCCGTGTTAATCATTTCTTTGTCAATACTCGTCTGTATTGATTTTCAGCACTTGTCCGTGTTAATCATTTCTTTGTCAATACTCGTCCGTGTTATTCACTTCTTTGTCAATAATCGTCCGTATTGATTTTCAACACTCGTCCGTGTTAATCGTTTCTTTGTCAATACTCGTCCGTATTGATTTTCAACACTCGTCTGTGTTAATCATTTCTTTGTTAATACTCGTCCATATTGATTTTCAACACTCGTTTGTGTTAATCATTGCTTTGTCAATACTCGTCCGTATTGATTTTCAACACTCGTCCGTGTTAATCATTCCTTTGTCAATACTCATCCATATTGATTTTCAACACTAGTCCGTGTTAATCATTCCTTTATCAATACTCGTCTATATTGATTTTCAACACTCGTCCGTGTTAATCATTTCTTTGTCAATACTCGTCCGTATTGATTTTCAGCACTTGTCCGTGTTAATCATTTCTTTGTCAATACTCGTCCGTATTGATTTTCAAAACTCGTCCGTGTTAATAATTTCTTTCTCAATACTCGTCCGTATTGATTTTTAACACATGTCCGTGTTAATCATTTCTTTGTCAATACTCGTCTGTATTGATTTTCAGCACTTGTCCGTGTTAATCATTTCTTTGTCAATACTCGTCCGTGTTATTCACTTCTTTGTCAATACTCGTCCGTATTGATTTTCAACACTCGTCCGTGTTAATCGTTTCTTTGTCAATACTCGTCCGTATTGATTTTCAACACTCGTCTGTGTTAATCATTTCTTTGTTAATACTCGTCCATATTGATTTTCAACACTCGTTTGTGTTAATCATTGCTTTGTCAATACTCGTCCGTATTGATTTTCAACACTCGTCCGTGTTAATCATTCCTTTGTCAATACTCATCCATATTGATTTTCAACACTAGTCCGTGTTAATCATTCCTTTATCAATACTCGTCTATATTGATTTTCAACACTCGTCCGTGTTAATCATTTCTTTGTCAATACTCGTCCGTATTGATTTTCAGCACTTGTCCGTGTTAATCATTTCTTTGTCAATACTCGTCCGTATTGATTTTCAACACTCGTCCATGTTAATCATTTCTTTGTCAATACTCGTCCGTATTAATTTCAAAAACTCGTCCGTGTTAATCATTCCTTTGTCAATACTCGTCCGTATTGATTTTCAACACTCGTCCGTGTTAATCATTTTTTTGTCAATACTCATCCGTATTGATTTTTAATACTCGTCGGTGTTAATCACTTCTTTGTCAATACTCGTCCGCATTGATTTTCAACACTCGTCCGTGTTAATCATTTCTTTGTCAATACTCATCCGTATTGATTTTCAACACTCGTTATTGTTAATCATTTCTTTGTTAATACTCGTCCATATTGATTTTCAACACTCGTTTGTGTTAATCATTGCTTTGTCAATACTCGTCCGTATTGATTTTCAACACTCGTCCGTGTTAATCATTTCTTTGTCAAGACTCATCCGTATTGATTTTCAATACTCGTCCGTGTTAATCATTTCTTTGTCAATACTCGTCCGTATTGATTTTCAACACTCGTCTGTGTTAATCATTTCTTTGTCAATACTCGTCCGTATTGATTTTCAACACTCGTTTGTGTTAATCATTTCTTTGTTAATACTCGTCCATATTGATTTTCAACACTCGTTTGTGTTAATCATTGCTTTGTCAATACTCGTCCGTATTGATTTTCAACACTCGTCCGTGTTAATCATTCCTTTGTCAATACTCATCCTATTGATTTTCAACACTAGTCCGTGTTAATCATTCCTTGTCAATACTCGTCTATATTGATTTTCAACACTCGTCCGTGTTAATCATTTCTTTGTCAATACTCGTCCGTATTGATTTCAACACTTGTCCGTGTTAATCATTCTTTGTCAATACTCGTCCGTATTGATTTTCAACACTCGTCCATGTTAATCATTTCTTTGTCAATACTCGTCCGTATTAATTTCCAAACTCGTCCGTGTTAATCATTCCTTGTCAATACTCGCGTATTGATTTTCAACACTCGTCCGTGTTAATCCTTTTTTTGTCAATACTCATCCGTATTGATTTTTAATACTCGTCCGTGTTAATCACTTCTTTGTCAATACTCGTCCGTATTGATTTTCAACACTCGTCCGTGTTAATCATTTCTTTGTCAATACTCATCCGTATTGATTTTCAACACTCGTCTGTGTTAATCATTTCTTTGTTAATACTCGTCCATATTGATTTCCAACACTCGTTTGTGTTAATCATTGCTTTGTCAATACTCGTCCGTATTGATTTTCAACACTCGTCCGTGTTAATCATTTCTTTGTCAATACTCGTCCGTATTGATTTTCAATACTCGTCCGTGTTAATCATTTCTTTGTCAATACTCGTCCGTATTGATTTTCAACACTCGTATGTGTTAATCATTCTTTGTCAATACTCGTCCGTATTGATTTTCAACACTCGTTGTGTTAATCATTTCTTTGTTAATACTCGTCATATTGATTTTCAACACTCGTTGTGTTAATCATTTCTTTGTCAATACTCGTCCGTATTGATTTTCAACACTCGTCCGTGTTAATCATTTCTTTGTCAATACTCGTCCGTATTGATTTCCAAAACTCGTCCGTGTTAATCATTCCTTTGTCAATACTCGTCCGTATTGATTTTCAACACTCGTCCGTGTTAATCATTTTTTGTCAATACTCATCCGTATTGATTTTAATACTCGTCCGTGTTAATCACTTCTTTGTCAATACTCGTCCGTATTGATTTTCAACACTCGTCCGTGTTAATCATTTCTTTGTCAATACTCGTCCGTATTGATTTTCAACACTCGTCCGTGTTAATCATTTCTTTGTCAATACTCATCCGTATTGATTTTCAAAACTCGTCCGTGTTAATCATTTCTTTGTCAATACTCGTCCGTATTGATTTTCAACACTGTCCGTGTTAATCATTTCTTTGTCAATACTCGTCTGTATTGATTTTCAGCACTGTCCGTGTTAATCATTTCTTTGTCCAATACTCGTCCGTGTTATCACTTCTTTGTCAATATCGTCCGTATTGATTTTCAACACTCGTCCGTGTTAATCTTCTTTGTCAATACTCGTCCGTATTGATTTTCAACACTCGTCTGTGTTAATCATTTCTTTGTCAATACTCGTCCATATTGATTTCAACACTCGTTTGTGTTAATCATTGCTTTGTCAATACTCGTCCGTATTGATTTTCAACACTCGTCCGTGTTAATCATTCCTTTGTCAATACTCATCCATTGATTTTCAACACTAGTCCGTGTTAATCATTCCTTTGTCAATACTCGTCTATATTTTCAACACTCGTCCGTGTTAATCATTTCTTTGTCAATACTCGTCCGTATTGATTTTCAACACTCGTCCGTGTTAATCATTCTTTGTCAATACTCGTCCGTATTGATTTTCAAAACTCGTCCGTGTTAATAATTTCTTTCTCAATACTCGTCCGTATTGATTTTTAACACATGTCCGTGTTAATCATTTCTTTGTCAATACTCGTCTGTATTGATTTTCAGCACTTGTCCGTGTTAATCATTTCTTTGTCAATACTCGTCCGTGTTATTCACTTCTTTGTCAATACTCGTCCGTATTGATTTTCAACACTCGTCCGTGTTAATCGTTTCTTTGTCAATACTCGTCCGTATTGATTTTCAACACTCGTCTGTGTTAATCATTTCTTTGTTAATACTCGTCCATATTGATTTTCAACACTCGTTTGTGTTAATCATTGCTTTGTCAATACTCGTCCGTATTGATTTTCAACACTAGTCCGTGTTAATCATTCTTTGTCAATACTCCATATTGATTTTCAACACTAGTCCGTGTTAATCATTCCTTTATCAATACTCGTCTATATTGATTTTCAACACTCGTCCGTGTTAATCATTTCTTTGTCAATACTCGTCCGTATTGATTTTCAGCACTTGTCCGTGTTAATCATTTCTTTGTCAATACTCGTCCGTATTGATTTTCAACACTCGTCCATGTTAATCATTTCTTTGTCAATACTCGTCCGTATTAATTTCAAAACTCGTCGTGTTAATCATTCCTTTGTCAATACTCGTCCGTATTGATTTTCAACACTCGTCCGTGTTAATCATTTTTTGTCAATACTCATCCGTATTGATTTTTAATACTCGTCCGTGTTAATCACTTCTTTGTCAATACTCGTCCGCATTGATTTTCAACACTCGTCCGTGTTAATCATTTCTTTGTCAATACTCATCCGTATTGATTTTCAACACTCGTCTGTGTTAATCATTTCTTTGTTAATACTCGTCCATATTGATTTTCAACACTCGTCCGTTAATCATTGCTTTGTCAATACTCGTCCGTATTGATTTTCAACACTCGTCCGTGTTAATCATTTCTTTGTCAATACTCATCCGTATTGATTTTCAATACTCGTCCGTGTTAATCATTTCTTTGTCAATACTCGTCCGTATTGATTTTCAACACTCGTCTGTGTTAATCATTTCTTTGTCAATACTCGTCCGTATTGATTTTCAACACTCGTTTGTGTTAATCATTCTTTGTTAATACTCGTCCATATTGATTTTCAACACTCGTTTGTGTTAATCATTTCTTTGTCAATACTCGTCCGTATTGATTTTCAACACTCGTCCGTGTTAATCATTCCTTTGTCAATACTCATCCATATGATTTTCACAACTCATGTGTCGAATATCTTTGCCAATACTCGTTGTATTACTTTCCAAAACTCATCGTGTAATCTATCCTTTTGTAATATCTCGTCCTATGATTTTAAACACTAGTCCGTGTTAATCATTCCTTTATCAATACTCGTCTATATTGATTTTCAACACTCGTCCGTGTTAATCATTTCTTTGTCAATACTCGTCCGTATTGATTTTCAACACTCGTCCGTGTTAATCATTTCTTTGTCAATACTCATCCGTATTGATTTTCAAAACTCGTCCGTGTTAATAATTTCTTTCTCAATACTCGTCCGTATTGATTTTTAACACATGTCCGTGTTAATCATTTCTTTGTCAATACTCGTCTGTATTGATTTTCAACACTCGTCCGTGTTAATCATTTCTTTGTCAATACTCGTCCGTATTGATTTTCAACACTCGTCCGTGTTAATTTTCTTTGTCAATACTCGTCCGTATTGATTTTCAACACGTCTGTGTTAATCATTTCTTTGTAATACTCGTCCATATTGATTTTCAACACTCGTTTGTGTTAATCATTGCTTTGTCAATACTCGTCCGTATTGATTTTCAACACTCGTCCGTGTTAATCATTCTTTGTCAATACTCATCCATATTGATTTTCAACACTAGTCCGTGTTAATCATTCCTTTATCAATACTCGTTCTATTGATTTTCAACACTCGTCCGTGTTAATCATTTCTTTGTCAATACTCGTCCGTATTGATTTTCAGCACTTGTCCGTGTTAATCATTTCTTTGTCAATACTCGTCCGTATTGATTTTCAACACTCGTCCATGTTAATCATTTCTTTGTCAATACTCGTCCGTATTAATTTCAAAACTCGTCCGTGTTAATCATTCCTTGTCAATACTCGTCCGTATTGATTTTCAACACTCGTCCGTGTTAATCATTTTTTGTCAATACTCATCCGTATTGATTTTAATACTCGTCCGTGTTAATCACTTCTTTGTCAATACTCGTCCGCATTGATTTTCAACACTCGTCCGTGTTAATCATTTCTTTGTCAATACTCATCCGTATTGATTTTCAACACTCGTCGTGTTAATCATTTCTTTGTCAATACTCGTCCATATTGATTTTCAACACTCGTGTGTTAATCATGCTTTGTCAATACTCGTCCGTATTGATTTTCAACACTCGTCCGTGTTAATCATTTTTTGTCAATACTCATCCGTATTGATTTTCAATACTCGTCCGTGTTAATCATTTCTTTGTCAATACTCGTCCGTATTGATTTTCAACACTCGTCTGTGTTAATCATTTCTTGTCAATACTCGTCCGTATTGATTTTCAACACTCGTTTGTGTTAATCATTTCTTTGTTAATACTCGTCCATATTGATTTTCAACACTCGGTGTTAATCATTGCTTTGTCAATACTCGTCCGTATTGATTTTCAACACTCGTCCGTGTTAATCATTCCTTTGTCAATACTCCATATTGATTTTCAACACTCGTCCGTGTTAATCATTCTTTGTCAATACTCGCCGTATTGATTTTCAACACTCGTCCGTGTTAATCATTTCTTTGTCAATACTCGTCCGTATTTTTTCAACACTCGTCCGTGTTAATCATTTCTTTGTCAATACTCGTCCGTATTGATTTTCAACACTCGTCCGTGTTAATCATTTCTTTGTCAATACTCGTCCGTTGATTTTAACATGTTCAAATTTCGTTGTCAATATTTCCGTATTGATTTTCACTTTACGTGTAATCATACTTTGTCCGTACTATTATTATTAATTTCAAAACTCGTCCGTGTTAATCATTCCTTTGTCAATACTCGTCCGTATTGATTTTCAACACTCGTCCGTGTTAATCATTTTTGTCAATACTCGTCCGTATTGATTTTCAACACTCGTCCGTGTTAATCACTTCTTTGTCAATACTCTCCGTGTTAATCATTTCTTTGTCAATACTCATCCGTATTGATTTTCAACACTCGTCTGTGTTAATCATTTCTTTGTTAATACTCGTCCATATTGATTTTCAACACTCGTTTGTGTTAATCATTGCTTTGTCAATACTCGTCCGTATTGATTTTCAACACTCGTCCGTGTTAATCATTTCTTTGTCAATACTCATCCGTATTGATTTTCAATACTCGTCCGTGTTAATCATTTCTTTGTCAATACTCGTCCGTATTGATTTTCAACACTCGTCTGTGTTAATCATTTCTTTGTCAATACTCGTCCGTATTGATTTTCAACACTCGTGTGTTAATCATTTCTTTGTTAATACTCGTCCATATTGATTTTCAACACTCGTTTGTGTTAATCATTGCTTTGTCAATACTCGTCCGTATTGATTTTCAACACTCGTCCGTGTTAATCATTCTTTGTCAATACTCATCCATATTGATTTTCAACACTAGTCCGTGTTAATCATTCCTTTATCAATACTCGTCTATATTGATTTTCAACACTCGTCCGTGTTAATCATTTCTTTGTCAATACTCGTCCGTATTGATTTTCAGCACTTGTCCGTGTTAATCATTTCTTTGTCAATACTCGTCCGTATTGATTTTCAACACTCGTCCATGTTAATCATTTCTTTGTCAATACTCGTCCGTATTAATTTCAAAACTCGTCCGTGTTAATCATTCCTTTGTCAATACTCGTCCGTATTGATTTTCAACACTCGTGTGTTAATCATTTTTTGTCAATACTCATCCGTATTGATTTTAATACTCGTCCGTGTTAATCATTCTTTGTCAATACTCGTCCGTATTGATTTTCAACACTCGTCCGTGTTAATCATTTCTTTGTCAATACTCATCCGTATTGATTTTCAACACTCGTCTGTGTTAATCATTTCTTTGTTAATACTCGTCCATATTGATTTTCAACACTCGTCCATGTTAATCATTGCTTTGTCAATACTCGTCCGTATTGATTTTCAACACTCGTCCGTGTTAATCATTTCTTTGTCAATACTCATCCGTATTGATTTTCAAACTCGTCCGTGTTAATCATTTCTTTGTCAATACTCGTCCGTATTGATTTTCAACACTCGTCGTGTTAATCATTCTTTGTCAATACTCGTCCGTATTGATTTTCAACACTCGTTGTGTTAATCATTTCTTTGTAATACTCGTCCATATTGATTTTCAACACTCGTTGTGTTAATCATTGCTTTGTCAATACTCGTCCGTATTGATTTTCAACACTCGTCCGTGTTAATCATTCTTTGTCAATACTCATCCATATTGATTTTCAACACTCGTCCGTGTTAATCATTCTTTGTCAATACTCGTCTATATGATTTTCAACACTCGTCCGTGTTAATCATTTCTTTGTCAATACTCGTCCGTATTGATTTTCAACACTCGTCCGTGTTAATCATTTCTTTGTCAATACTCATCCGTATTGATTTTCAAAACTCGTCCGTGTTAATAATTTCTTTCTCAATACTCGTCCGTATTGATTTTTAACACATGTCCGTGTTAATCATTTCTTTGTCAATACTCGTCTGTATTGATTTTCAGCACTTGTCCGTGTTAATCATTTCTTTGTCAATACTCGTCCGTGTTATCACTTCTTGTCAATACTCGTCCGTATTGATTTTCAACACTCGTCCGTGTTAATCGTTCTTTGTCAATACTCGTCCGTATTGATTTTCAACACTCGTCTGTTAATCATTTCTGTTAATACTCGTCCATATTGATTTTCAACACTCGTTTGTGTTAATCATTGCTTTGTCAATACTCGTCCGTATTGATTTTCAACACTCGTCCGTGTTAATCATTCCTTTGTCAATACTCATCCATATTGATTTTCAACACTAGTCCGTGTTAATCATTCCTTTATCAATACTCGTCTATATTGATTTTCAACACTCGTCCGTGTTAATCATTTCTTTGTCAATACTCGTCCGTATTGATTTTCAGCACTTGTCCGTGTTAATCATTTCTTTGTCAATACTCGTCCGTATTGATTTTCAACACTCGTCCATGTTAATCATTTCTTTGTCAATACTCGTCCGTATTAATTTCAAAACTCGTCCGTGTTAATCATTCCTTGTCAATACTCGTCCGTATTGATTTTCAACACTCGTCCGTGTTAATCATTTTTTGTCAATACTCATCCGTATTGATTTTCAATACTCGTCCGTGTTAATCATTCTTTGTCAATACTCGTCCGCATTGATTTTCAACACTCGTCCGTGTTAATCATTTCTTTGTCAATACTCATCCGTATTGATTTTCAACACTCGTCTGTGTTAATCATTTCTTTGTTAATACTCGTCCATATTGATTTTCAACACTCGTTTGTGTTAATCATTGCTTTGTCAATACTCGTCCGTATTGATTTTCAACACTCGTCCGTGTTAATCATTTCTTTGTCAATACTCATCCGTATTGATTTTCAATACTCGTCCGTGTTAATCATTTCTTTGTCAATACTCGTCCGTATTGATTTTCAACACTCGTCTGTGTTAATCATTTCTTTGTCAATACTCGTCCGTATTGATTTTCAACACTCGTTGTGTTAATCATTTCTTTGTTAATACTCGTCCATATTGATTTTCAACACTCGTTTGTGTTAATCATTGCTTTGTCAATACTCGTCCGTATTGATTTTCAACACTCGTCCGTGTTAATCATTCCTTTGTCAATACTCATCCATATTGATTTTCAACACTAGTCCGTGTTAATCATTCCTTTATCAATACTCGTCTATATTGATTTTCAACACTCGTCCGTGTTAATCATTTCTTTGTCAATACTCGTCCGTATTTTTTTTCAGCACTTGTCCGTGTTAATCATTTCTTTGTCAATACTCGTCCGTATTGATTTTCAACACTCGTCCATGTTAATCATTTCTTTGTCAATACTCGTCCGTATTAATTTCCAAAACTCGTCCGTGTTAATCATTCCTTTGTCAATACTCGTCCGTATTGATTTTCAACACTCGTCCGTGTTAATCATTTTTTGTCAATACTCATCCGTATTGATTTTTAATACTCGTCCGTGTTAATCTTCTTTGTCAATACTCGTCCGCATTGATTTTCAACACTCGTCCGTGTTAATCATTTCTTTGTCAATACTCATCCGTATTGATTTTCAACACTCGTCTGTGTTAATCATTTCTTTGTTAATACTCGTCCATATTGATTTTCAACACTCGTCCGTGTTAATCATTTCTTTGTCAATACTCGTCCGTATTGATTTTCAACACTCGTCCGTGTTAATCATTTCTTTGTCAATACTCATCCGTATTGATTTTCAATACTCGTCCGTGTTAATCATTTCTTTGTCAATACTCGTCCGTATTGATTTTCAACACTCGTCTGTGTTAATCATTTCTTTGTCAATACTCGTCCGTATTGATTTTCAACACTCGTTTGTGTTAATCATTTCTTTGTCAATACTCGTCCATATTGATTTTCAACACTCGTTTGTGTTAATCATTGCTTTGTCAATACTCGTCCGTATTGATTTTCAACACTCGTCCGTGTTAATCATTCCTTTGTCAATACTCACATATTGATTTTCAACACTAGTCCGTGTTAATCATTCCTTTGTCAATACTCGTCTATATGATTTTCAACACTCGTCCGTGTTAATCATTTCTTTGTCAATACTCGTCCGTATTGATTTTCAACACTCGTCCGTGTTAATCATTTCTTTGTCAATACTCGTCCGTATTGATTTTCAAAACTCGTCCGTGTTAATCATTTCTTTGTCAATACTCGTCCGTATTGATTTTTAACACATGTCCGTGTTAATCATTTCTTTGTCAATACTCGTCTGTATTGATTTTCAACACTCGTCCGTGTTAATCATTTCTTTGTCAATACTCGTCCGTGTTATTCACTTCTTTGTCAATACTCGTCCGTATTGATTTTCAACACTCGTCCGTGTTAATCGTTTCTTTGTCAATACTCGTCCGTATTGATTTTCAACACTCGTCTGTGTTAATCATTTCTTTGTTAATACTCGTCCATATTGATTTTCAACACTCGTTTGTGTTAATCATTGCTTTGTCAATACTCGTCCGTATTGATTTTCAACACTCGTCCGTGTTAATCATTCCTTTGTCAATACTCATCCATATTGATTTTCAACACTAGTCCGTGTTAATCATTCCTTTATCAATACTCGTCTATATTGATTTTCAACACTCGTCCGTGTTAATCATTTCTTTGTCAATACTCGTCCGTATTGATTTTCAGCACTTGTCCGTGTTAATCATTTCTTTGTCAATACTCGTCCGTATTGATTTTCAACACTCGTCCATGTTAATCATTTCTTTGTCAATACTCGTCCGTATTAATTTCCAAAACTCGTCCGTGTTAATCATTCTTTGTCAATACTCGTCCGTATTGATTTTCAACACTCGTCCGTGTTAATCATTTTTTTGTCAATACTCATCCGTATTGATTTTTAATACTCGTCCGTGTTAATCACTTCTTTGTCAATACTCGTCCGTATTGATTTTCAACACTCGTCCGTGTTAATCATTTCTTTGTCAATACTCGTCCGTATTGATTTTCAACACTCGTCTGTGTTAATCATTTCTTTGTTAATACTCGTCCATATTGATTTTCAACACTCGTTTGTGTTAATCATTGCTTTGTCAATACTCGTCCGTATTGATTTTCAACACTCGTCCGTGTTAATCATTCTTTGTCAATACTCATCCGTATTGATTTTCAATACTCGTCCGTGTTAATCATTCTTTGTCAATACTCGTCCGTATTGATTTTCAACACTCGTCTGTGTTAATCATTTCTTTGTCAATACTCGTCCGTATTGATTTTCAACACTCGTTGTGTTAATCATTTCTTTTAATACTCGTCCATATTGATTTTCAACACTCGTTTGTGTTAATCATTGCTTTGTCAATACTCGTCCGTATTGATTTTCAACACTCGTCCGTGTTAATCATTCTTTGTCAATACTCATCCATATTGATTTTCAACACTCGTCCGTGTTAATCATTCCTTTATCAATACTCGTCCTATATTGATTTTCAACACTCGTCCGTGTTAATCATTTCTTTGTCAATACTCGTCCGTATTTTTTTCAACACTCGTCCGTGTTAATCATTTCTTTGTCAATACTCGTCCGTATTGATTTTCAACACTCGTCCATGTTAATCATTTCTTTGTCAATACTCGTCCGTATTGATTTCCAAAACTCGTCCGTGTTAATCATTCCTTGTCAATACTCGTCCGTATTGATTTTCAACACTCGTCCGTGTTAATCATTTTTCTGTCAATACTCATCCGTATTGATTTTTAATACTCGTCCGTGTTAATCACTTCTTTGTTAATACTCGTCCGTATTGATTTTCAACACTCGTCCGTGTTAATCATTTCTTTGTCAATACTCGTCCGTATTGATTTTCAACACTCGTCTGTGTTAATCATTTCTTTGTCAATACTCGTCCGTATTGATTTTCAACACTCGTTGTGTTAATCATTGCTTTGTCAATACTCGTCCGTATTGATTTTCAACACTCGTCCGTGTTAATCATTTCTTTGTCAATACTCATCCGTATTGATTTTCAATACTCGTCTGTGTTAATCATTTCTTTGTCAATACTCGTCCGTATTGATTTTCAACACTCGTCTGTGTTAATCATTTCTTTGTCAATACTCGTCCGTATTGATTTTCAACACTCGTTTGTGTTAATCATTTCTTTGTTAATACTCGTCCATATTGATTTTCAACACTCGTTTGTGTTAATCATTTCTTTGTCAATACTCGTCCGTATTGATTTTCAACACTCGTCCGTGTTAATCATTTCTTTGTCAATACTCATCCGTATTGATTTTCAACACTCGTCCGTGTTAATCATTCTTTGTCAATACTCGTCCGTATTGATTTTCAACACTCGTCTGTGTTAATCATTTCTTTGTCAATACTCGTCCGTATTGATTTTCAACACTCGGTGTGTTAATCATTTCTTTGTCAATACTCGTCCATATTGATTTTCAACACTCGTTGTGTTAATCATTTCTTTGTCAATACTCGTCCGTATTGATTTTCAACACTCGTCCATGTTAATCATTTCTTTGTCAATACTCGTCCGTATTATTTTCAAAACTCGTCCGTGTTAATCATTCTTTGTCAATACTCGTCCGTATTGATTTTCAACACTCGTCCGTGTTAATCATTTTTTGTCAATACTCATCCGTATTGATTTTAATACTCGTCCGTGTTAATCACTTCTTTGTCAATACTCGTCCGTATTGATTTTCAACACTCGTCCGTGTTAATCATTTCTTTGTCAATACTCGTCCGTATTGATTTTCAACACTCGTCCGTGTTAATCATTTCTTTGTCAATACTCATCCGTATTGATTTTCAACACTCGTCCGTGTTAATCATTTCTTTGTCAATACTCGTCCGTATTGATTTTCAACACTGTCCGTGTTAATCATTTTTGTCAATACTCGTCTGTATTGATTTCAGCACTTGTCCGTGTTAATCATTTCTTTGTCAATACTCGTCCGTATTGATTTTCAACACTCGTCCGTGTTATTCACTTCTTTGTCAATACTCGTCCGTATTGATTTTCAACACTCGTCCGTGTTAATCGTTTCTTTGTCAATACTCGTCCGTATTGATTTTCAACACTCGTCTGTGTTAATCATTTCTTTGTTAATACTCGTCCATATTGATTTTCAACACTCGTTGTGTTAATCATTGCTTTGTCAATACTCGTCCGTATTGATTTTCAACACTCGTCCGTGTTAATCATTCCTTGTCAATACTCATCCATATTGATTTTCAACACTAGTCCGTGTTAATCATTCCTTTGTCAATACTCGTCTATATTGATTTTCAACACTCGTCCGTGTTAATCATTTCTTTGTCAATACTCGTCCGTATTGATTTTCAGCACTGTCCGTGTTAATCATTTCTTTGTCAATACTCGTCCGTATTGATTTTCAACACTCGTCCATGTTAATCATTTCTTTGTCAATACTCGTCCGTATTAATTTCCAAACTCGTCCGTGTTAATCATTCCTTTGTCAATACTCGTCCGTATTGATTTTCAACACTCGTCCGTGTTAATCATTTTTGTCAATACTCATCCGTATTGATTTTCAATACTCGTCCGTGTTAATCACTTCTTTGTCAATACTCGTCCGCATTGATTTTCAACACTCGTCCGTGTTAATCATTTCTTTGTCAATACTCATCCGTATTGATTTTCAACACTCGTCTGTGTTAATCATTTCTTTGTTAATACTCGTCCATATTGATTTTCAACACTCGTTGTGTTAATCATTGCTTTGTCAATACTCGTCCGTATTGATTTTCAACACTCGTCCGTGTTAATCATTTCTTTGTCAATACTCATCCGTATTGATTTTCAATACTCGTCCGTGTTAATCATTTCTTTGTCAATACTCGTCCGTATTGATTTTCAACACTCGTCTGTTAATCATTTCTTTGTCAATACTCGTCCGTATTGATTTTCAACACTCGTTTGTTAATCATTTCTTTGTTAATACTCGTCCATATTGATTTTCAACACTCGTTTGTGTTAATCATTGCTTTGTCAATACTCGTCCGTATTGATTTTCAACACTCGTCCGTGTTAATCATTTCTTTGTCAATACTCATCCGTATTGATTTTCAACACTCGTCCGTGTTAATCATTTTTGTCAATACTCGTCCGTATTGATTTTTAACACTCGTCCGTGTTAATCATTTCTTTGTCAATACTCGTCCGTATTGATTTTCAACACTCGTCCGTGTTAATCATTTCTTTGTCAATACTCGTCCGTATTGATTTTCAACACTCGTCCGTGTTAATCATTTCTTTGTCAATACTCGTCCGTATTGATTTTCAAAACTCGTCCGTGTTAATAATTCTTTGTCAATACTCGTCCGTATTGATTTTAACACATGTCCGTGTTAATCATTTTTGTCAATACTCGTCTGTATTGATTTTCAACACTTGTCCGTGTTAATCATTTCTTTGTCAATACTCACTGGTTTGATTTTTCACACTCGTCCGTGTTTAATCATTTCTTTGTCAATACTCGTCCGTATTGATTTTCAACACTCGTCCGTGTTAATCTTTCTTTGTCAATACTCGTCCGTATTGATTTTCAACACTCGTCTGTGTTAATCATTTCTTTGTAATACTCGTCCGTATTGATTTTCAAAACTCGTTTGTGTAATCATTGCTTTGTCAATACTCGTCCGTATTGATTTTCAACACTCGTCCGTGTTAATCATTCCTTTGTCAATACTCATCCGTATTGATTTTCAACACTCGTCCGTGTTAATCATTCCTTTATCAATACTCGTTGTATTGATTTTCAACACTCGTCCGTGTTAATCATTTCTTTGTCAATACTCGTCCGTATTGATTTTCAACACTGTCCGTGTTAATCATTTCTTTGTCAATACTCGTCCGTATTGATTTTCAACACTCGTCCATGTTAATCATTTCTTTGTCAATACTCGTCCGTATTAATTTCCAAAACTCGTCCGTGTTAATCATTCCTTTGTCAATACTCGTCCGTATTGATTTTCAACACTCGTCCGTGTTAATCATTTTTCTGTCAATACTCATCCGTATTGATTTTTAATACTCGTCCGTGTTAATCACTTCTTTGTCAATACTCGTCCGCATTGATTTTCAACACTCGTCCGTGTTAATCATTTCTTTGTCAATACTCGTCCGTATTGATTTTCAACACTCGTCTGTGTTAATCATTTCTTTGTTAATACTCGTCCATATTGATTTTCAACACTCGTTTGTGTTAATCATTGCTTTGTCAATACTCGTCCGTATTGATTTTCAACACTCGTCCGTGTTAATCATTTCTTTGTCAATACTCATCCGTATTGATTTTCAATACTCGTCCGTGTTAATCATTTCTTTGTCAATACTCGTCCGTATTGATTTTCAACACTCGTCTGTGTTAATCATTTCTTTGTCAATACTCGTCCGTATTGATTTTCAACACTCGTTTGTGTTAATCATTTCTTTGTCAATACTCGTCCGTATTGATTTTCAACACTCGTTCGTGTTAATCATTCCTTTGTCAATACTCGTCCGTATTGATTTTCAACACTCGTCCGTGTTAATCATTTTTGTCAATACTCATCCGTATTGGGTCTCAACACGCATCCGTGTTTATCCATTTTCTTTGTCAATCCGTCCATAGGAATTTTCAACACTCGTCCGTGTTAATCATTTTTGTCAATACTCGTCCGTATTGATTTTCAACACTCGTCCGTGTTAATCATTTCTTTGTCAATACTCGTCCGTATTGATTTTCAACACTCGTCCGTGTTAATCATTTCTTTGTCAATACTCGTCCGTATTGATTTTCAACACTCGTCCGTGTTAATCATTTCTTTGTCAATACTCGTCCGTATTGATTTTCAAACTCGTCCGTGTTAATCATTCTTTGTCAATACTCGTCCGTATTGATTTTCAACACACGTCCGTGTTAATCATTTCTTTGTCAATACTCGTCCGTATTGATTTTCAACACTGTCGTGTTAATCATTTCTTTGTCAATACTCGTCCGATTGATTTTCAACACTCGTCCGTGTTAATCATTTCTTTGTCAATACTCGTCCGTATTGATTTTCAAACACTCGTCCGTGTTAATCATTTCTTTGTCAATACTCGTCCGTATTGATTTTCAACACTCGTCCGTGTTAATCATTTCTTTGTCAATACTCGTCCGTATTGATTTTCAACACTGTCGTGTTAATCATTTCTTGTCAATACTCGTCCGTATTGATTTTCAACACTCGTCCGTGTTAATCATTTCTTTGTCAATACTCGTCCGTATTGATTTTCAACACTCGTCGTGTTAATCATTTCTTTGTCAATACTCGTCCATTGATTTTCAACACTCGTTTGTGTTAATCATTTCTTTGTCAATACTCGTCCGTATTGATTTTCAACACTCGTGTTAATCATTCTTTGTCAATACTCGTCCGTATTGATTTTCAAAACTCGTCCGTGTTAATCATTCCTTTGTCAATACTCGTCCGTATTGATTTTCAACACTCGTCCGTGTTAATCATTTTTGTCAATACTCATCCGTATTGATTTTCAACACTCGTCCGTGTTAATCACTTCTTTGTCAATACTCGTCCGTATTGATTTTCAACACTCGTCCGTGTTAATCATTTCTTTGTCAATACTCGTCCGTATTGATTTTCAACACTCGTCCGTGTTAATCATTTCTTTGTCAATACTCGTCCGTATTGATTTTCAAAACTCGTCCGTGTTAATCATTTCTTTGTCAATACTCGTCCGTATTGATTTTTAACACTCGTCCGTGTTAATCATTTCTTTGTCAATACTCGTCCGTATTGATTTTCAACACTCGTCCGTGTTAATCACTTCTTTGTCAATACTCGTCCGTATTGATTTTCAACACTCGTCCTGTTAATCATTTCTTTGTCAATACTCGTCCGTATTGATTTTCAACACTCGTCCGTGTTAATCATTTCTTTGTCAATACTCGTCCGTATTGATTTTCAACACATCGTCCGTGTTAATCATTTCTTTGTCAATACTCGTCCGTATTGATTTTCAACACTCGTCCGTGTTAATCATTTTTTGCTGCTAGGAGGGGGTGCAACGTACCGTGTCCCCTTTTAGTGTGATTCTTCAATACTCGTCCGTGTTAATCATTCTTTGTCAATACTCGTCCGTATTGATTTTCAACACTCGTCCGTGTTAATCATTTCTTTGTCAATACTCGTCCGTATTGATTTTCAACACTCGTCTGTGTTAATCATTTCTTTGTCAATACTCGTCCGTATTGATTTTCAACACTCGTTTGTGTTAATCATTTCTTTGTCAATACTCGTCCGTATTGATTTTCAACACTCGTCCGTGTTAATCATTCTTTGTCAATACTCGTCCATATTGATTTTCAACACTTCCGTGTTAATCATTTCTTTGTCAATACTCGTCCGTATTGATTTTCAACACTCGTCCGTGTTAATCATTTCTTTGTCAATACTCGTCCGTATTGATTTTCAACACTCGTCCGTGTTAATCATTCTTTGTCAATACTCGTCCGTATTGATTTTCAACACTCGTCCTGTTAATCATTTCTTTGTCAATACTCGTCCGTATTAATTTTCAAAACTCGTCCGTGTTAATCATTCTTTGTCAATACTCGTCCGTATTGATTTTCAACACTCGTCCGTGTTAATCATTTTTGTCAATACTCATCCGTATTGATTTTCATACTCGTCCGTGTTAATCATTCTTTGTCAATACTCGTCCGTATTGATTTTCAACACTCGTCCGTGTTAATCATTTCTTTGTCAATACTCGTCCGTATTGATTTTCAACACTCGTCTGTGTTAATCATTTCTTTGTTAATACTCGTCCATATTGATTTTCAACACTCGTTTGTGTTAATCATTGCTTTGTCAATACTCGTCCGTATTGATTTTCAACACTCGTCCGTGTTAATCATTTCTTTGTCAATACTCATCCGTATTGATTTTCAATACGTCCGTGTTAATCATTCTTTGTCAATACTCGTCCGTATTGATTTTCAACACTCGTCTGTGTTAATCATTTCTTTGTCAATACTCGTCCGTATTGATTTTCAACACTCTCGTGTGTTAATCATTTCTTTGTTAATACTCGTCCGTATTGATTTTCAACACTCGTTCGTGTTAATCATTGCTTTGTCAATACTCGTCCGTATTGATTTTCAACACTCGTCCGTGTTAATCATTCCTTTGTCAATACTCATCCATATTGATTTTCAACACTCGTCCGTGTTAATCATTCCTTTGTCAATACTCGTCTATATGATTTTCAACACTCGTCCGTGTTAATCATTTCTTTGTCCAATACTCGTCCGTATTGATTTTCAACACTCGTCCGTGTTAATCATTTCTTTGTCAATACTCGTCCGTATTGATTTTCAAAACTCGTCCGTGTTAATCATTCCTTGTCAATACTCGTCCGTATTGATTTTCAACACTCGTCCGTGTTAATCATTTCTTTGTCAATACTCATCCGTATTGATTTTTAATACTCGTCCGTGTTAATCACTTCTTTGTCAATACTCGTCCGTATTGATTTTCAACACTCGTCCGTGTTAATCATTTCTTTGTCAATACTCGTCCGTATTGATTTTCAACACTCGTCCGTGTTAATCATTTCTTTGTCAATACTCGTCCATATTGATTTTCAACACTCGTTCGTGTTAATCATTGCTTTGTCAATACTCGTCCGTATTGATTTTCAACACTCGTCCGTGTTAATCATTTCTTTGTCAATACTCATCCGTATTGATTTTCAACACTCGTCCGTGTTAATCATTTCTTTGTCAATACTCGTCCGTATTGATTTTCAACACTCGTCTGTGTTAATCATTTCTTTGTCAATACTCGTCCGTATTGATTTTCAACACTCGTTGTGTTAATCATTTCTTTTTTGTGTTAATCATTGCTTTGTCAATACTCGTCCGTATTGATTTTCAACACTCGTCCGTGTTAATCATTCTTTGTCAATACTCATCCATATTGATTTTCAACACTCGTCCGTGTTAATCATTCTTTGTCAATACTCGTCTATATGATTTTCAACACTCGTCCGTGTTAATCATTTCTTTGTCAATACTCGTCCGTATTGATTTTCAACACTTGTCCGTGTTAATCATTTCTTTGTCAATACTCGTCCGTATTGATTTTCAACACTCGTCCATGTTAATCATTTCTTTGTCAATACTCGTCCGTATTAATTTCAAAACTCGTCCGTGTTAATCATTCTTTGTCAATACTCGTCCGTATTGATTTTCAACACTCGTCCGTGTTAATCATTCTTTGTCAATACTCGTCCGTATTGATTTTCAACACTCGTCCGTGTTAATCATTTCTTTGTCAATACTCGTCCGTATTGATTTTCAACACTCGTCTGTGTTAATCATTTCTTTGTCAATACTCGTCCGTATTGATTTTCAACACTCGTCCGTGTTAATCATTTCTTTGTCAATACTCGTCCGTATTGATTTTCAACACTCGTCCGTGTTAATCATTTCTTTGTCAATACTCATCCGTTGATTTTCAATACTCGTCCGTGTTAATCATTTCTTTGTCAATACTCGTCCGTATTGATTTTCAACACTCGTCCGTGTTAATCATTTCTTTGTCAATACTCGTCCGTATTGATTTTCAACACTCGTCTGTGTTAATCATTTCTTTGTTAATACTCGTCCATATTGATTTTCAACACTCGTTTTGTTAATCATTGCTTTGTCAATACTCGTCCGTATTGATTTTCAACACTCGTCCGTGTTAATCATTCCTTGTCAATACTCATCCATATTGATTTACAACACTCGTCCGTGTTAATCATTCTTTGTCAATACTCGTCTATATTGATTTTCAACACTCGTCCGTGTTAATCATTTCTTTGTCAATACTCGTCCGTATTGATTTTCAGCACTTGTCCGTGTTAATCATTTCTTTGTCAATACTCGTCCGTATTGATTTTCAACACTCGTCCATGTTAATCATTTCTTTGTCAATACTCGTCCGTATTAATTCCAAAACTCGTCCGTGTTAATCATTCTTTGTCAATACTCGTCCGTATTGATTTTCAACACTCGTCCGTGTTAATCATTTTTTTGTCAATACTCGTCCGTATTGATTTTAATACTCGTCCGTGTTAATCACTTCTTTGTCAATACTCGTCCGTATTGATTTTCAACACTCGTCCGTGTTAATCATTTCTTTGTCAATACTCATCCGTATTGATTTTCAACACTCGTCTGTGTTAATCATTCTTTGTTAATACTCGTCCATATTGATTTTCAACACTCGTTTGTGTTAATCATTTCTTTGTCAATACTCGTCCGTATTGATTTTCAACACTCGTCCGTGTTAATCATTTCTTTGTCAATACTCATCCGTATTGATTTTCAATACTCGTCCGTGTTAATCATTTCTTTGTCAATACTCGTCCGTATTGATTTTCAACACTCGTCTGTGTTAATCATTTCTTTGTCAATACTCGTCCGTATTGATTTTCAACACTCGTTTGTGTTAATCATTTCTTTGTTAATACTCGTCCATATTGATTTTCAACACTCGTTTGTGTTAATCATTGCTTTGTCAATACTCGTCCGTATTGATTTTCAACACTCGTCCATGTTAATCATTTCTTTGTCAATACTCGTCTGTATTAATTTCCAAAACTCATCCGTGTTAATCATTCCTTTGTCAATACTCGTCCGTATTGATTTCAACACTCGTCCGTGTTAATCATTTTTTGTCAATACTCATCCGTATTGATTTTAATACTCGTCCGTGTTAATCACTTCTTTGTCAATACTCGTCCGTATTGATTTTCAACACTCGTCCGTGTTAATCATTTCTTTGTCAATACTCGTCCGTATTGATTTTCAACACTCGTCCGTGTTAATCATTTCTTTGTCAATACTCATCCGTATTGATTTTCAAAACTCGTCCGTGTTAATAATTTCTTTCTCAATACTCGTCCGTATTGATTTCAACACTGTCCGTGTTAATCATTTCTTTGTCAATACTCGTCTGTATTGATTTTCAACACTTGTCCGTGTTAATCATTTCTTTGTCAATACTCGTCCGTGTTATTCATTTCTTTGTCAATACTCGTCCGTATTGATTTTCAACACTCGTCCGTGTTAATCATTTCTTTGTCAATACTCGTCCGTATTGATTTTCAACACTCGTCTGTGTTAATCATTTCTTTGTTAATACTCGTCCATATTGATTTTCAACACTCGTGTGTTAATCATTGCTTTGTCAATACTCGTCCGTATTGATTTTCAACACTCGTCCGTGTTAATCATTCCTTGTCAATACTCATCCATTGATTTTCAACACTAGTCCGTGTTAATCATTTCCTTTATCAATACTCGTCTATATTGATTTTCAACACTCGTCCGTGTTAATCATTTCTTTGTCAATACTCGTCCGTATTGATTTTCAGCACTTGTCCGTGTTAATCATTTCTTTGTCAATACTCGTCCGTATTGATTTTCAACACTCGTCCATGTTAATCATTTCTTTGTCAATACTCGTCCGTATTAATTTCCAAAACTCGTCCGTGTTAATCATTCCTTTGTCAATACTCGTCCGTATTGATTTTCAACACTCGTCCGTGTTAATCATTTTTTTGTCAATACTCACGTATTGATTTTAATACTCGTCCGTGTTAATCATTCTTTGTCAATACTCGTCCGCATTGATTTTCAACACTCGTCCGTGTTAATCATTTCTTTGTCAATACTCATCCGTATTGATTTTCAACACTCGTCTGTGTTAATCATTTCTTTGTAATACTCGTCCATATTGATTTTCAACACTCGTTGTGTTAATCATTGCTTTGTCAATACTCGTCCGTATTGATTTTCAACACTCGTCCGTGTTAATCATTTCTTTGTCAATACTCATCCGTATTGATTTTCAATACTCGTCCGTGTTAATCATTTCTTTGTCAATACTCGTCCGTATTGATTTTCAACACTCGTCTGTGTTAATCATTTCTTTGTCAATACTCGTCCGTATTGATTTTCAACACTCGTTTGTGTTAATCATTTCTTTGTTAATACTCGTCCATATTGATTTTCAACACTCGTTGTGTTAATCATTGCTTTGTCAATACTCGTCCGTATTGATTTTCAACACTCGTCCATGTTAATCATTTCTTTGGTCAATACTCATCCGTATTGATTTTAATACTCGTCCGTGTTAATCACTCTTTGTCAATACTCGTCCGTATTGATTTTCAACACTCGTCCGTGTTAATCATTTCTTTGTCAATACTCGTCCGTATTGATTTTCAACACTCGTCCGTGTTAATCATTTCTTTGTCAATACTCATCCGTATTGATTTTCAACACTCGTCCGTGTTAATAATTTCTTTGTCAATACTCGTCCGTATTGATTTTCAACACTCGTCCGTGTTAATCATTTCTTTGTCAATACTCGTCCGTATTGATTTTCAACACTCGTCTGTGTTAATCATTTCTTTGTTAATACTCGTCCATATTGATTTTCAACACTCGTTTGTGTTAATCATTGCTTTGTCAATACTCGTCCGTATTGATTTTCAACACTCGTCCGTGTTAATCATTCCTTTGTCAATACTCATCCATATTGATTTTCAACACTAGTCCGTTTAATCATTCCTTTATCAATACTCGTCTATATTGATTTTCAACACTCGTCCGTGTTAATCATTTCTTTGTCAATACTCGTCCGTATTGATTTTCAGCACTTGTCCGTGTTAATCATTTCTTTGTCAATACTCGTCCGTATTGATTTTCAACACTCGTCCATGTTAATCATTTCTTTGTCAATACTCGTCCGTATTAATTCCAAAACTCGTCCGTGTTAATCATTCCTTTGTCAATACTCGTCCGTATTGATTTTCAACACTCGTCCGTGTTAATCATTTTTTGTCAATACTCATCCGTATTGATTTTAATACTCGTCCGTGTTAATCACTTCTTTGTCAATACTCGTCCGCATTGATTTTCAACACTCGTCCGTGTTAATCATTTCTTTGTCAATACTCATCCGTATTGATTTTCAACACTCGTCCGTGTTAATCATTTCTTTGTTAATACTCGTCCATATTGATTTTCAACACTCGTTTGTGTTAATCATTGCTTTGTCAATACTCGTCCGTATTGATTTTCAACACTCGTCCGTGTTAATCATTTCTTTGTCAATACTCATCCGTATTGATTTTCAATACTCGTCCGTGTTAATCATTTCTTTGTCAATACTCGTCCGTATTGATTTTCAACACTCGTCTGTGTTAATCATTTCTTTGTCAATACTCGTCCGTATTGATTTTCAACACTCGTTTGTGTTAATCATTTCTTTGTTAATACTCGTCCATATTGATTTTCAACACTCGTTTGTGTTAATCATGCTTTGTCAATACTCGTCC
The DNA here is from genome assembly GCF_024323335.1 of Lathyrus oleraceus. NCBI lineage: Eukaryota > Viridiplantae > Streptophyta > Magnoliopsida > Fabales > Fabaceae > Lathyrus > Lathyrus oleraceus. Next base: position 4,269 of record NW_026113325.1, on the reverse strand, counting down.
GTATTGATTTTCAACACTCGTCCGTGTTAATCATTCCTTTGTTGTTAATCATTCTTTGTCAATACTCGTCGATATTGATTTTCAACACTCGTCCGTGTTAATCATTTCTTTGTCAATACTCGTCCGTATTGATTTTCAACACTCGTCCGTGTTAATCATTTCTTTGTCAATACTCGTCCGTATTGATTTTCAAAACTCGTCCGTGTTAATCATTTCTTTGTCAATACTCGTCCGTATTGATTTTCAACACTCGTCCGTGTTAATCATTTCTTTGTCAATACTCGTCCGTATTGATTTTCAACACTTGTCCGTGTTAATCATTTCTGTCAATACTCGTCCGTATTGATTTTCAACACTCGTCCGTGTTAATCATTTCTTTGTCAATACTCGTCCGTATTGATTTTCAACACTCGTCTGTGTAATCATTCTTTGTGAATACTCGTCCGTATTGATTTTCAACACTCGTTTGTGTTAATCATTGCTTTGTCAATACTCGTCCGTATTGATTTTCAACACTCGTCCGTGTTAATCATTCCTTTGTCAATACTCATCCATATTGATTTTCAACACTCGTCCGTGTTAATCATTCCTTTATCAATACTCGTCTATTGATTTTCAACACTCGTCCGTGTTAATCATTTCTTTGTCAATACTCGTCCGTATTGATTTTCAACACTCGTCCGTGTTAATCATTTCTTTGTCAATACTCGTCCGTATTGATTTTCAACACTCGTCCATGTTAATCATTTCTTTGTCAATACTCGTCCGTATTAATTTCAAAACTCGTCCGTGTTAATCATTCCTTTGTCAATACTCGTCCGTATTGATTTTCAACACTCGTCCGTGTTAATCATTTTTTTGTCAATACTCATCCGTATTGATTTTAACACTCGTCCGTGTTAATCATTCTTTGTCAATACTCGTCCGTATTGATTTTCAACACTCGTCCGTGTTAATCATTTCTTTGTCAATACTCATCCGTATTGATTTTCAACACTCGTTGTGTTAATCATTTCTTTGTCAATACTCGTCCATATTGATTTTCAACACTCGTTTGTGTTAATCATTTCTTTGTCAATACTCGTCCGTATTGATTTTCAACACTCGTCCGTGTTAATCATTTCTTTTCAATACTCATCCGTATTGATTTTCAACACTCGTCCGTGTTAATCATTTCTTTGTCAATACTCGTCCGTATTGATTTTCAACACTCGTCCGTGTTAATCATTTCTTTGTCAATACTCGTCCGTATTGATTTTCAACACTCGTTTGTGTTAATCATTTCTTTGTCAATACTCGTCATATTGATTTTCAACACTCGTTTGTGTTAATCATTTCTTTGTCAATACTCGTCCGTATTGATTTTCAACACTCGTCCGTGTTAATCATTTCTTTGTCAATACTCGTCCGTATTGATTTTCAACACTCGTCCGTGTTAATCATTTCTTTGTCAATACTCGTCCGTATTGATTTCAACACTCGTCCGTGTTAATCATCTTTTGTCAATACTCGTCCGTATTGATTTTCAACACTCGTCCGTGTTAATCATTTCTTTGTCAATACTCGTCCGTATTGATTTTAACACTCGTCCGTGTTAATCATTTCTTTGTCAATACTCGTCCGTATTGATTTCAACACTCGTCGTGTTAATCATTTCTTTGTCAATACTCGTCCGTATTGATTTTCAACACTCGTGTGTTAATCATTTCTTTGTCAATACTCGTCCGTATTGATTTTCAACACTCGTCCGTGTTAATCATTTCTTTGTCAATACTCGTCCGTATTGATTTTCAACACTCGTCCGTGTTAATCATTTCTTTGTCAATACTCGTCCGTATTGATTTTCAACACTCGTCGTGTTAATCATTTCTTTGTCAATACTCGTCCGTATTGATTTTCAACACTCGTCTGTGTTAATCATTCTTTGTCAATACTCGTCCGTATTGATTTTCAACACTCGTGTGTTAATCATTTCTTTGTCAATACTCGTCCGTATTGATTTTCAACACTCGTTGTGTTAATCATTGCTTTGTCAATACTCGTCCGTATTGATTTTCAACACTCGTCCGTGTTAATCATTCTTTGTCAATACTCATCCGTATTGATTTTCAACACTCGTCCGTGTTAATCATTCTTTGTCAATACTCGTCCGTATTGATTTTCAACACTCGTCCGTGTTAATCATTTCTTTGTCAATACTCGTCCGTATTGATTTTCAACACTCGTCCGTGTTAATCATTTCTTTGTCAATACTCGTCCGTATTGATTTTCAACACTCGTCCGTGTTAATCATTTCTTTGTCAATACTCGTCCGTATTGATTTCAAAACTCGTCCGTGTTAATCATTCTTTGTCAATACTCGTCCGTATTGATTTTCAACACTCGTCCGTGTTAATCATTTTTTTGTCAATACTCATCCGTATTGATTTTAAACTCGTCCGTGTTAATCATTTCTTTGTCAATACTCGTCCGTATTGATTTTCAACACTCGTCCGTGTTAATCATTTCTTTGTCAATACTCGTCCGTATTGATTTTCAACACTCGTCGTGTTAATCATTTCTTTGTCAATACTCGTCCGTATTGATTTTCAACACTCGTTGTGTTAATCATTTCTTTGTCAATACTCGTCCGTATTGATTTTCAACACTCGTCCGTGTTAATCATTTCTTTGTCAATACTCGTCCGTGTTAATCATTTCTTTGTCAATACTCGTCCGTATTGATTTTCAACACTCGTCTGTGTTAATCATTTCTTTGTCAATACTCGTCCGTATTGATTTTCAACACTCGTTCGTGTTAATCATTTCTTTGTCAATACTCGTCCATATTGATTTTCAACACTCGTTCGTGTTAATCATTTCTTTGTCAATACTCGTCCGTATTGATTTTCAACACTCGTCCGTGTTAATCATTTCTTTGTCAATACTCGTCCGTATTGATTTTCAAACTCGTCCGTGTTAATCATTTCTTTGTCAATACTCGTCCGTATTGATTTTCAACACTCGTCCGTGTTAATCATTTTGTCAATACTCGTCCGTATTGATTTTCAACACTCGTCCGTGTTAATCATTTCTTTGTCAATACTCGTCCGTATTGATTTTCAACACTCGTCCGTGTTAATCATTTCTTTGTCAATACTCGTCCGTATTGATTTTCAACACTCGTCCGTGTTAATCATTTCTTTGTCAATACTCGTCCGTGTTAATAATTCTTTGTCAATACTCGTCCGTATTGATTTTCAACACATGTCCGTGTTAATCATTGCTTGTCAATACTCGTCCGTATCGATTTTCAACACTCGTCCGTGTTAATCATTTCTTTGTCAATACTCGTCCGTATTGATTTTCAACACTCGTCCGTGTTATTCATTTCTTTGTCAATACTCGTCCGTATTGATTTTCAACACTCGTCCGTGTTAATCATTTCTTTGTCAATACTCGTCCGTATTGATTTTCAACACTCGTCTGTGTTAATCATTTCTTTGTCAATACTCGTCCGTATTGATTTTCAACACTCGTTCGTGTTAATCATTCCTTTGTCAATACTCGTCCGTATTGATTTTCAACACTAGTCGTGTTAATCATTCTTTGTCAATACTCGTCCATATTGATTTTCAACACTCGTCCGTGTTAATCATTCCTTTGTCAATACTCGTCCATATTGATTTTCAACACTCGTCCGTGTTAATCATTTCTTTGTCAATACTCGTCCGTATTGATTTTCAACACTCGTCCGTGTTAATCATTTCTTTGTCAATACTCGTCCGTATTGATTTTCAACACTCGTCCGTGTTAATCATTTCTTGTCAATACTCGTCCGTATTGATTTTCAAAACTCGTCCGTGTTATCATTCTTTGTCAATACTCGTCCGTATTGATTTTCAACACTCGTCCGTGTTAATCATTTCTTTGTCAATACTCGTCCGTATTGATTTTCAACACTCGTCCGTGTTAATCATTTCTTTGTCAATACTCATCCGTATTGATTTTCAACACTCGTCTGTGTTAATCATTTCTTTGTCAATACTCGTCCATATTGATTTTCAACACTCGTTTGTGTTAATCATTGCTTTGTCAATACTCGTCCGTATTGATTTTCAACACTCGTCCGTGTTAATCATTTCTTTGTCAATACTCATCCGTATTGATTTTCAATACTCGTCCGTGTTAATCATTTCTTTGTCAATACTCGTCCGTATTGATTTTCAACACTCGTCCGTGTTAATCATTTCTTTGTCAATACTCGTCCGTATTGATTTTCAACACTCGT